>NC_058130.1:297432714-297449331 GCF_016433145.1 Gracilinanus agilis | reverse complement strand
AACACACACACACACACACACACACACACACACACACACACACACACAATTGAAAATAAAATGTACAACTAATTGTGAAGAAAGGTAACTAAGAGTTTGGGGGATCAGAATAAGTTTCATGCAAAAGAAAACTTTTTTGCTGCCTCCTGAAGGAAGATAATGTTTATACAAGTGAAAAAAAATGAGAAGGAAGTATATGCTAGGCTTCAGGGATGGTCTATGGCCAGTCATAGAGATTATGGGAAAAGGAATAGTACATATAAAGGACAGAAACCAGTATGGCTAGGGTGAGGGAAGTGAAGTAATATATAATGAAGTTGGAAAGGTAAGTTGGATATAGATTGTGGAGGATTTAGGTTAAGCAAAATATAAAGCAAAGAAGTATATATTTGAACTTAGATATCTGAGCAGTAGTTGGAGAGGTGACATAGTCAGATCTCTGCTTGAGGAAAATCACTTCAGAAGCTCTATGGAGGATGGATTGGAAAAGTTAAGGGAAGAGAAAAATCATTTATTAAGTGCCAACTACATGTCACAAAATGTGCTAGTCAATTTACAAATATAATATTTCTATCAAATATCATCATTTGAATGGAGAAAGACTTGATTCAGGAAGAACAAGTGAAATACAATCATAATAATAAAAGTGAGAGGTCATATGAACCTGACCTAAAGTTATCAGTAGAAAAGAGTCAGAGATGAGAGATATTGTAATATAGAAATGGTAAGATTTGGCAAAAGATAGAATAAAAGGGAGTGAAGAAGTTTGAGACAATTAGTATAGCATCAAAGGTAAATTTGGATGAGATGAAGATGGCAAAAGTAGGGAAGTAGGGAAGAGGAGAAAATTTGTGGGAAAACAAATTTTGTTTCAGATATGTTGAATTTTATATATCTTTGTGACACACCATTTTGAATGTTCAATAAGCAGTTGATGATACATTTATGAAGCTGACAGTCAAAAATAAGACTTCATATGATGATAGGGATCTTTATGCACAGGGATGATAATTTCATCTCATACAAGCTAATGTGGTCATTAGGTCAGAGAACAGAGAGAGAAGTGAAGAAGGCCTAAGACAGAAACGTGGGGAGCAATCACAAATTAGGGAGACTTGATGAGAATGATAAATGAGGAAAGGTGTTTAAAAAAAGGAAAACCAAGGCAAGTGAATGAGAATTCAAACATGTGAGAAGTACTGTCAGGAAAACACTGAGAGGAGAGGACATCAAAAAGGGCAAGAATGGTCAACAGTGTCAAATACAATAGATAAAGCAAGAAGGCTAAGGACAGAGAAAAGTTCATCAGTTTTGAAAAGTATATCATAACTTTGGAGATAAAATGTACAACTAAGTGAAGAGACAGGAAGCCATAGATTATAAAGTTTTGAGAAATAAACAAAAAGAAAGGTGTAGCAAGAATTATAGGCAGCTTTTTCTTAGAATTTAGTTGAATGTTAAGAGATATAGGAGAATAATGTTAGGGAATGTTATGGTGAAAGGAAGATTTCTTAAGAATGAAGGACTTTTGCATTAGGGAAGAAACTAGATAACAATGAAAGGTTAAAGATTAGAGAGAGGCAAATAATGGTGAAAATGGCATGGGATAAGATCAAATTCAGAAGAAAATGAGTTGGCCTTTGCAAAGAGAAGTAATTCATCATAGACAAAAGGAGAAAGTGTGGAATCATGTTGATGGATTTTGAAATGGAGAGGAAGGGAGAAAGAGTAGCACATTGTGAATAGCCTCAATTTTCTCAGTAAAAAAAAAATTAATGCCCTTTGATGAAAGGAAGGTGAAGAGAGATCATCAGAAGGTTGAGAAAAGGAAAGAAGGTTTGAAATAATTTCTCCAGTATAATGGAGATTTTTGGGAAAATTGGGTCTACTTTGCTGAAAGAAGGGCCCAATTGAAATTGGACAGCACAAATTTGTAGTGTACACAGTAATTATAGTTGTATGATATCTTCTTGGTTCAGTAAGTAGTACATGAGTAGAACCAGATGAGGTTAAAGACAAGATTCTAGTATTGGAGTCTAGCAAAGAATAGTGGTGTTCATAATGTCATGTAAGATATTTGAGGGTAGAAGACAGTGTGGAGTTGAATTGGTTAACAGTAGGTTTCATAACGGGAAATGAAGCCAAAATAAAAATATGTTGTGATGAATGTGATTAATAGGTTTAGAAAATGTGAAGATGGGCAGAGATAAAATAATAGAAGGTTAAGGACAGATAGAAAAATGTCAGGTTTTGATCAAAGAAGTGGAACATTTTTCAGTAAGGGTGAGATTCAAATTGTGGCTGAAAGAGTGGAAGAATAGGTCATAAGGCTGGAAAAGATTTAGGAATTAAGAGGTGAGAATATTTGAGGAGATGTCAATATGTAATTTCAAGTCCTCTAGTAGAAGGATAGGAGCTGAGGAGAAGCAAAGACTTCAGGTGATGATCTCCTTGAGAAAAGAGAATTAGTTACATGGGAACCAGTAGAGAACTGCCACAATATCTATGGAGTAAAGTCAACCTCAAAGGAGAAATTGCTAAATGATGACAGAAAAGGGAAAGTATAAAAGTGGCACTAGGGATCAAGAAGTATTCTGACTGATTCTCCAGGATCAACATAGTTGATGCCGTTTGTTAAACACCATCCACTGCTAAAAAGGATGAATACAAATGGTATCACCTTAGAGAAATCAGGACAGAATGAGGACAAATATATGAAATGAGCATGAGGATTTGGTTTAAACATTTCACACAGTATACCAAGATGAAGTCAAAATGGGATGAAAGCTGTGGTATATTATTTATATAATTAATACTATTGTGCCATAAGAAATGTCAAACAATACGATCAACAAGCAAAACAAACAGACAAAACCTAGAATGATTTAGATGAAGTAATGCAATGTGAAGTGAGCAAAACCAGGAATACATTGTATACAATAACAACAACATACAATGATGAACTCCAAATAACTTTATTTAAAATAAGACAAGAAATACTACTGTGCTCAAAGGAATACAGAACTAGAGGAATTCCATGTGAACTGGAAAGACCTCCAGGAATTGATGCAGAATGAAAGTAGCAGATCCAGGAGAACACTGTACATAGAGACTGATACACTGCGGTACAATAGAACATAACGGACTTCTCTACTAACAGTAATGCAAGGATCTAGAGCAAGGCTGAGGGACTTATGAGAAAGAAAACTAGCCACATTCAGAGGAAGAACTGTGGGAGGAGAAACACAGAAGAAAAACAACTGCGTGAACACATGGGCTGATGGGGATATTATTGGGGATGTAGACACTAAACAATAACGCTAGTCAATACTATGGAATTAGCACTTGATCAATGATACATTTAAAATCAGTGGAATTTTATGTAGGCTAAGGGGAGTTAGAGAGGCTTGAGGGAGAGGGAAGGAACATGAAACATGTAACTATGGGAAAATATTCAAAATATAAATAAACAAATTAATAAATGAAATAAGACAAGAATCCAGGACAATTCTTTAGTATTTATGATGAAAAAGGGTATCCACCACCATAAAAGGGACAGAGTTTGAACACAGATTGAAATATGCCATTCTTCATTTTATTTCTTCCATTAATTTTTAATACAAAAGAAATATATCAATATATCACAATATATCTATTATGTGATATTATGTGTACCACCTGTATGAGCAAAAGTGAATGGTTGGGAGGGAAGGGGGAAAAAAGACATAAAATTTTGAACATAGCTAATGTGAGAATTTTTTTACAGGGATAAGCATATTCATCATAATTTATCAGATAAACCTAACAATTCATATGTACTAAATTATAGTTATGTAACATATGTTATATGTAAAAATATGTGCTTTAAAAAGTAAATAAATAAAAATATCATGGGAAATTCTACTTGTCATAACTATAAATTATAAAGGAAGATTTTATAATCAAATAAGAGAATGAGAGCATCCATCACAGGAAGTAAAATGGATAATTTTGATTACATGAAATTCAAAGGGTTTTACAAAAAAAAGTCAATGTAACAAAATAGAAGGAAAATAGGAAAGTAGGAAAAAATGAGCAAATTTCTCTGATAAAGATTTCATTTCTGAAACATCTAGGGAACTAAGCCAAGTTTATGTAAATAAGAGCCATTTGTCAACTAATAAATGATCAAAGGATATGAACAGACATTTTTAGAGGAAGAAATCAAAGCTATCAATTGTAGCATGAAAATGCTCAAAACCACTATTGATTAGAAAAATGTAAATAAGAACAACTTTGAGTTTCCACCTCACACCTTTCAGATCGACTAATGATGACAGAAAAATGAAATGCCAAATGCTGGAGGGAATATAAAAAAATTATAGACAATAACACACTCTTGGTGAAAATGTGTACTGATTCAAACTTTTTGGAGAACAATTTGAAATCATGTGCTAAGGACATAAAACTATGAATAACTTTTGACAGAGCAATACTGATAGTTCTGTATCCCCAAAGAGATCAAAGAAAAGAGAAAATGAGAAAATACAAAAAAGTTTATAAACAGATTATTTTATGGTGTCAAAGAATTGGAAATTGAGGGGATACCCATCAATTGAGGAATAGCTGAACAAATTTTTATATATAATTGTGATAGAACACTGTTGTGCTATGATAAATGAGGACTATAATGTTTCCAGAAAAACCTCAGAAGACTCATTTGAAATGATGCAAAGTGGGCAGAAAGAACAGAACATTGTACACAGTAATTACATTATTGTAATAATGATTAACCATCAAAGACTTTGCTACTCTGATCAAGACAATCATCCATGGCAATTCAAAAGGATTTATGGTGGAAAATGCTGATATGGATGGGAAGTAGAGCCAAGATGTCAGAGTAGAAGCAGGGAAAGCTCAAACCACCATAACAATCCTGTCCAACCAAACTTAAAATAACACCACGAAAATGAATACTGGAGTGAGAAAACCAACAAGGAGACAGAGTAAAGCAACTTTCATACAGAGAAAAACTTCAAAAGTAGGCAGGACGTTTCTGATTCACTACTAGGTTGAAAAGGAATCACAGCAGAAGGATGCTACAACAAAGAGAACTGTTGCAAGCCAACAACAAGCCCTCTCACCCTACATCTACTGTTCCAAGTTTGGAACCTATACTCAAGCCCCTTAGACCCTGAGTAAGCCAACAGCAGGGTAACCAAATGGATAGCCTATAAAATTCCAAGCAAGTCAGCAGTAAGGCTTAGAATCATAGTGGAGCCAGTCTGTGCAACATACCTGATCTCTGTAAGCCCAAGCTTGTAGTAAGGACCTGAATCCCAGTTTGAGACAGTTTTCTGGGAATTCTAGGTCTGTGTAAACCCATAGTTAGGCCCATCCAATGCCCAGCAAAGACAGTTCCCAGAGTGCTGGTCTATGGGAGCCCAGAAGTAACCAACCTTTACCAAAGCTCAAGGCAGGGACCCAGGCCAAGGCAGTCCACAATGTGCTTGACCCAATCAATCCCAGAGTAAGACCAAAAGCCCTCTCACCAGTCTCAGACTAGACTTGAGCCCCAGCATAGGGTAGCTCACAGTGCTCTGAGCTTTGTAAGTCATCAAAAGTCTCAGAGGGTGATTCAACCAGCAGTTGGAAATGGCTTTAAGAACTCCCAGACCACAGATCATCAGATTACCTGTGTTTTTTTCCAGAAACTCAGAAATAAGGCTAACGGTAGCATCAAGGAAGAACTGAAGTTTAAGAGTGCCCTATTCTCACAGAGAATAGAGCATACTTTTAAAATAAAAGTGAAAGTCAAGAAAAAGGCTAGGAAAATGAGAAAACATTAAAAAAAACAACAGGTAACCATAGAAAATGTTTATGTCAACAAAGAGCAAGGCACTGACATAGAAGAAAGTGAAAGCAAACACATTCAAAGAATTCAAAAAAATATTTCAAAAATCAGTTAACAGAAACAGAGGAAAAATGAGGAAAATGAAAGCAATGCAAGAAGAAATGGGCCAAATGATGGCAGCTCAAAAGCTGATGGAAGAAAATAATTTCTTAAAAATTAGAATTGGGCAACTAGAAGCTAATGACTTCATAAGACATCAAGAAACAACAAAACAAAATCAAAAGAATGACAAAAATCAGAAGAAAATATGAAATATTTCATTAAAAAACTGATTGGAGAAATAGAACCAGTAGATAAAATTTAGGAATTACTGGACTGCCTGAAAGCCATGGTCAAAACAAATCCTGATATTATTGAATTAGAGAGTAAAATAGAAAATGAAATAATCCACAGATTATTTCCAGAAAGAAATCCTCAAATAACAATCCCCAGGAATATAATAGTTAAATTCAAGAGCCCCCAAGCAAAGAAGAAAATACTGCAAGCAGTCAGAAAGAATTCAAACAGCATGAAACTATAGTCAGGATGAAAGAGGACTTAGCAACCTCCCCATTGAAGTATGAGAAGGCATGGAAGATGATACTCTGGAACGTGAAACATCTAGGTTACAACACACTATTAGCTATTTAGCAAAACTGAGTATATATTCTTTTGGGAGGAAATGGTTATTTAATAAAATAAATTTCCAAAACAGAAACAGAGAATTTGATGTCCAATTGTCCAACAAAAGAGAAATCTAAAAAGGGAAATAATAAAGAAAAATGCTGTAAGGTCAAACTTTTCATTCCTACATGGAAAGAGGAGACTTGTAATTCTCAAAAAAAATTTTTTATCAGGATTCGAGCAGTTAGAAGGAATATACATAAACAGAGGAGGTGGAAGTAAGTGAGGTAGGAAAATGATAGGCTAAAAAATTTAAAAGGTGAAAAAGAGGATTTCACTGAGAGAAGAGAAGGGAAAGATGGAATGGGATGAATTTTCTCACCTAAAGAGATATGAAAAACTTTTACAGTGGAGGGGAGTATTGGGGTAGTGACACACTAGGTTTGTAACTGGCTCAGAAAGGGAATAACAACCATACTTATTCAGGTATAGAATCCTATTTTACCTATAGAGAAGTTGGAAAAGAATAAGAGGAGAAGTAATAGAACAGAGGGGAATCTTAGGGGTTGATAAAAAACAAAACTCCTGTGAGGGGGGACAGAGTGACAGGAAAAAGAAGAGGATCAAAAATGGAAAATAAAATGGAGGGGAATAAACAATTGGTAATCATAACTGTGAATGGGAATGGGATGAACTCACATAAAACAGAAGTAAATAATAGAGATTAAAAAACAGAATCTTACTATATTTTGTTTACAAGAAACATATTTGAGGGAGGGAGACAAACATAAGGAGTAAAGGTAAGGGGCTAGAACAGAATCTATTGTGCATCATTTGAAATCATCAGAAGAAATTATGACCAAACTAGAGATAGAGAGTACTGTAAAATGTAAAATGAATGATTTTTATTGTATTAAGTTAAAAAGCTTTGTACAAACAAAATTAACAAAAGTAATGCAACCAAGATTAGGAGGGAAACAATAAACTGGGGGAAATTTATAACAAATTTCTCTGAAAAAGTCTATTTTTTTGAATTTATAGAGAACTAAATCAAATTTATTAGAATATAAGCCATTTCCCAATTGACAAATGGTCAAAGGAATCTACAATATCAATGAGCAATTTTCAAATGAGTAAATCAAAGCCATCAATAATTTTAGGAAAAAATGTTCTAAATCACTCTTGATTAGAGAAATACAAATTAAAGCAATGCTGAGGTACCTCACACTTTTCAGATTATCCAATATGACAGTAAAAGAAAGTAATAAATGTTGGTAGGTATGTGGCAAAATTGGGAAACTAATACTTTTTGGTGGAGTTGTAAACTAATCCAAACATTCTAAAGGGGAATTTGTAAAGGCAGTTGATTTGGAGCTAGAGGACCTGGATTCAAATCCTATCCCTGGCACTACTTATTTTGTTCTTGCATAATTATTTAACCTCTTTGGGTCTCATTTTCTTAATTTATAAATTGAGAAGATTGGGTTATGTTGCCTCAAATTCCATCCCTAAATCTATGATCACATAATTATTTCAATAAGCCATTTATGAAATTTTGCCGTATTAATTCACAAGAACATGTCTCTTGGTTGCGCTTCACTTTCACATGAAATATCAGGAACAATTAAACACATTCCTTATTTTGAATTTACCAAGGTAAATACTTTTTGAACATGTTAGGTCAAAAACATTACAATATTAAACTATAACATGCAGCTAGATTCAAAAATTTGGAAGATGATACTGACAGCCACATCCAGGGATATTATAGAAACTTATACTCATACCTCCTTATTTTATATGAAGCATTAACCTTAAAAAAACATACTCCTTATCTGCAAGTTCCTTTGTCTATAAATAATATTAATTAAAATGCTCTTATAAGCTTAGGTGCATTTTTAACTTTGAATGAGACTAAACTAATCTTGTTAATAAAACCTGTTGTCACTGACATTTCATAAGCAATATCTAACTTTTCTGGCCTAGCCAAATGGAAGTCAATATCTCTTCAGTGAGTAACTATCAAAACATGGCATTTTGCATTCAAAGGTATCACCATGATCTTGTTATGCGTTACCATCACAAAATGATCTGTACTGATTAAGTTTTGCCAAAGTACACTCTATGATTGGATCTTGCTCTTTTGAGACTAGCTCATATTTCAAGTAGTTCCATCTTTGGTATTTACAAAAAAGGTGAAGGACAAGAACATAAGTTAAAATGATGTCTAAGTTAGTTGCAAACTAACTGTTAACTGAAGTAGCATCAGATCTATGGACTCTCTACTACATGTTCTTGCATTGACCTTTGTCACTCAATGAGATTCTAATTTACAAGCAATCATTCATATCTGATATTTTTAGAAGGTATTAAAATAATTGGTCTTTGTTTCTCTACTTTAAAATTTTTCAATGTTTATCTCAGTGACATTTATTGCAGAATTCTATAAGACAACTGAAATAACAAGAGAACACAGCCCATTTTAACCATAAACTGTACAACATTCTATGCTGCCATTATTTATACATTTATGGGCATCATTCTTAATAATTACTTATTAAATTGTTACTTTCTTATTTATAGTACCTTCTTCTTTAGCTCATTAAAGTAGTTTAGCCAGAAAATAATATATTCTAATTTTGAAGGAGTTCCTTGTTATGTTATCAATGTTTCCTAAAATCTAAGCATATATTATAGATATTTTCATTCCCATCAATTTTCTCCCTGGAATTATATTTAATTGGTGTGGCTGATCTCTTAAAAATTGAACTTAATTCATCATTTAGTATTTTCCATTTCGTGTTCTTCCATCACTACCATCTTTAAAATTTACCATACTGAAAAGAAAATAAATGTACCTTTCTGTGACTATCATTCTGAAATTAAATTGGAATTCATTGATTCACAATTAGGTCCTCCATCCTTCTCTCCGATTAACCAACTCCTAGAAATAAAAATATCTTAAAATAGACTATATTACTTGCTAAAAAGTGAATTTTAAAGCTTTTTACTCAAAAATATGTTAAACCATATCTATAATGCACCTTTTCATCATGTTCTCATTAGATGTTAGCTGTTATCATGATGAATTACTTCTCATATTATTTTTATTTCCCTGCATCTGTCCACATTATCTTTCAAGTTGATATGTGAATGGCACATTGCTTTTTATATTTTCAAAATACTTCTAAAGAGGCAAGGGAGTAGAAGTCTAAATAGCATGAGCTGAGGGAGAGGGAAGAAGGGAGAAATTTCAGTGAATGGTTTATGGGGGTGAAGAGAGAAGGATCCTCAGCAAAAAAAAAATATCTACAATCCTAAAATCAATCCCACACCAACTTTATTAGCTCCTATTGATGTTCTCCTGAGTGGAAATGGAGGAAATAATTTTGTCAGTTATTTCCATTGTATATAAATCATGTTGACTCAATTCACTATAAATTGATTGTCTAATCTAATCTCAGTCTTCACAACATCAGTGCAAATATTGTGATCCCCTCTCCTCATATTGTTATCCTATGCTCTATAGACACTGTTCTAAAATTTCTTGCATTTTTCTCAAGTCTTCCAATGTTTCCCTTTTCTCCATACTTTTTTTTTACCCTTGTACTTCGGTGTATTTTCTCATAGGTGGAAGATTGGTAAGGGTGGGCAATGGGGGTCAAGTGACTTGCCCAGAGTCACACAGCTGGGAAGTGGCTGAGGCCGGGTTTGAACCTAGGACCTCCTGTCTGTAGGCCTGACTCTCACTCCACTGAGCTACCCAGCTGCCCCTTTCTCCATACTTTTTAACTGAGAATCCTCCTCTCCTCCATGCATTCATTAGGTCAAAATGATTCACTAATATTCCTCCCTTCTTCCCTCCACTTTTAATCTGGTCTTAAACAAAAAGGTCAACCTTCTCCTAAGCAAAACCCCCTTTACACATACCCTTGACAGCATCTCATCTTGTTTTCTCCAGCATAATGACAAAATCATTCTCATTTTCATTACCTATATAAAGGCTTCTTTCAAACATGTCCATGAGTCTCCCCCCTCCCCATCCTTAAAAAATGCATTATTTCATTCTAGATATTTTGCTAGCCATCATTTTATAGCATTCTTCTTCTTCATGCCTAAGCTCCTTAAGGAAGCCAATTACACGTGGGAACTCCAAACCTGTTCTTATTTTCTTCTAAATCATCTGTAATCTGACACTACCTCATCTTTCACCCAAAATTATCCTCTCCAAAGTAAAAAGGGACCCTTTCCATCTAAAGGAATTTTCACAGGTATTACTTATCCCTACAGATACATCTTCATGAGGTACCCACTTGTTCAAATTTTTCCTTTCTAGGTGCTCTTATCTATCTCTCTTCCTGATTCTTCTTCTGAAACTCACTATAGAAGTTTTTTTTTTCTTTTTCTGGCTATACTTTTTAAAAAATTTATTTATTTAGAATATTTCTCCATGGTTACATAATTCATGATATTTCCAAACTCTCTTCAATCCCCCCCAGTTGACAAGCGATTCCACTAGATTATACATGTGTCATTGTTCAAAACCCATTTCCATGTTATTCATATTTGCAAAGGAGTGATCTTTTTTTTAATTTAAACATTTATTAATATTCATTTTTAACCTGTTTTCATGCTTCATGCCACTACTTTCCCCTTCAACCCCCACTTTCCCCCCACCCATGGCCGACGCATATTTCCACTGGTTGTAACATGAGTCCTTGATGTGGGCCTATTTCCATATTGTTGTTAGTTGCATTGGTGTGGTCGTTTCCAGTCTACATCCCCAATCATGTCCACCTCAGACCATGCATTCAAGTAACTGTTTATCTCCTATGTTTCCTCTCCTGCAGTTCCTCTGAATGTGGGTAGCGTTCTTTACCATAAATCCCTCAGAGCTGTCTTGTGTCATTGCATTGTTGCTGGTACAGAAGTACATTACATTCGATTTTACCATAGTATATCCATCTCTGTGTACAGTGTTCTTCTGGCTCTTCTCCTTTCGCTCAGCATCAGTTCCTGGAGGTCTTTCCAGTTCACCTGGAACACCTCCAGTTTATTATTCCTTTTAGCACAATAGTATTCCATCACCAGCAAATACCACAGTTGGTTCAGCCATTCCCCAAGTGAAGGACATACTCTCCTTTTCCAGTCCTTTGCCACCACAAAAAGCGCAACTATAAATATTTTTGTACAAGTCTGTTTATCTATGATCTCTTTGGGGTACAAACCCAGCAATGGTAAGGCTGGATCAAAGGACAGGCATTCTTTTATAGCCCTTTGAGCATAGTTCCAAATTGCCAGCCAGAATGGTTAGATCAGTTCACAATTCCACCAGCAATGCATTAATGTCCCAATTTTGCCACATCCCCTCCAGCATTCATTACTCTCCCCTTCTTTCATTTTAGCCAATCTGCTAGGTGTGAGGTGATACCTCAGAGTTGTTTTGATTTGCATTTCTCTAATTATTAAAGATTTGGAACACTTTCTCATGTGCTTTTTGATACTTTTGATTTCTTTACCTGAAAATTGCCTATTCATGTCTCTTGCCCATTTTTCAATTGGGGAATGGCTTGATTTTTTATACAATTGATTTAACGCCTTGTATATTTGAGTAATTAGACCCCTGTCAGAGTTTTTTGTTATAAAGATTTTTTCCCAGTTGGCTGTTTCCCTTCTGATCTTGGCTACATTGTTTTGGTTTGTACAAAAGCTTTTTAGTTATATATAATCAAAATAATTTATTTTACATTTTGTAATTTTCTCTAACTCTTGCTTGGTTTTAAAATCTTTCCTTTCCCAGAGATATGACAGGTATACTATTTTGTGTTCACTTAACTTATTTATAGTTTCCCTTTTTATATTCAGGTCATTCACCCATTCTGAATTTATCTTGGTGTAGGGTGTGAGATATTGATCCAGACCTAATGTCTCCCATATTGTTTTCCAGATTTCCCAGCAGTTTTTGTCAAATAATGGATTCATGTCCCAAAAGTGGGGCTCTTTGGGTTTATCATACACCATCTTGCTGACATCATTAACCCCAAGTCTGTTCCACTGATCCTAACTTCTATCTCTTAGCCAGTACCATATTGTTTTGATGACTGCTGCTTTATAGTATAGTTTAATATCTCGTACTGCTAGGCCCCCTTCCTTCACATTTCTTTTCATTATTTCCCTTGATATTCTTGATATTTTGTTATTCCAAATGAAATTTGTTATAGTTTTTCATAATTCAGTAAAGAAGTTTTTTGGTAATTTGATACGTATGGCATTAAATAGGTAAATTAATTTGGGTAGAATGTTCATTTTTATCATGTTATCTCATCCTACCCATGAAAAATTAATGGCTTTCCAATTGTTGAGATCCAGTTTTATTTGTTTGGAAAGTGTTTTGTAGTTGTTTTCATATAATTGCTGTGTTCGTTTTGGTAGATAGATTCCTAAGTATTTTATATTGTCTAGGGTGATTTTAAATGGTGTTTCTCTTTCTACCTCTTGTGTTGGAAATATATAGAAATGCTGATGATTTATGTGCATTTATTTTGTATACTGCCACTTTGCTAAAGTTGTTGATTATTTCTACAAGCTTCTTAGTTGATTCTCTAGGATTTTTTAAGTATACCATCATATCACCTGCAAAGAGTGATAGCTTAGTCTCCTCATTGCCTATTTTGATACCTTCAAATTCTTTTTCTTCTCTAATCGCTATTGCTAGTATTTCTAGTACTATGTTGAATAATAGAGGTGATAATGGGCATTCTTGTTTCACTCCTGATCTTATTGGGAAGTCTTCTAATTTATCCCCATTACATATAATGCTTGTTGATGGTTTTAGGTATATACTGTTTATTATTTTTAGGAAGGGTCCTTCTATTCCTATACTTTTCAATGTTTTCAATAGGAATGGATGCTGTATTTTGTTAAAGGCTTTTTCAGCATCTATTGAGATAATCATGTGATTTTTGTTTGTTAGACTCTTGATATGGCCAATTATTTGGATGGTTTTCCTAATGTTGAACCATGCTTGCATTCCTGGTATAAATCCCAACTAATCACAGTGGATGATCCTCTTGATCACTTGCTGGAGTCTCTTTGCTAGTATTCTATTTAGGACTTTTGCATCTATGTTCATTAGGGAGATTGGTCTGTAGTTTTCTTTCTCTGTTTTTGGTCTACCTGGCTTTGGAATCAGTACCATATTTGTGTCATAAAAGGGATTTGGTAGGACTCCTTCTTTGCCTATTATATCAAATAATTTGTGTAGTATTGGGATTAGTTGTTCTTTGAATGTCTGATAGAATTCACTTGTGAATCCATCAGGCCCTGGCGATTTTTTCTTAGGGAGTTCTTTGATGGCTTGTTCAAATTCTTTTTCTGATACGGGATTATTTAGGTATTCTATTTCCTCTGCTATTAATCTAGGCAATTTATATTTTTGTAAATATTCATGCATATCTCTTAGATTGCTATATTTGTTGGCATATAATTGGGTGAAATAGTTTTTAATGATTGCCTTAATTTCCCCTTCCTGAGGTGAGGTCTCCCTTTTCATCTCTTATACTGTCAATTTGGTTTTCTTCTTTCCTTTTTTTAATTAGATTGACCAGTACTTTGTCTATTTTATCTGTTTTTTTTAAAATACCAGCTTCTAGTCTTATTTATTAATTCAATAGTTCTTTTACTTTCGATTTTATTAATTTCTCCCTTGATTTTTAGTATTTCTAATTTAGTTTTCATCTGGGGATTTTTAATTTGCTCCCTTTCTAATTTTTTAAGTTGCATGCCCAATTCATTAATCTCTGCCCTCCTTAATTTGTTAATATATGCACTCAAGGATATAAATTTCCCCCTGAGTACTGCCTTGGCTGCATCCCACAGAGTTTGGTAGGATGTCTCATCATTGTCATTCTCTTCAATGAAATTGTTGATTGTTTCTATGATTTCTTCTTTGACAAATTGGTTTTGGAGAATCATATTATTTAATTTCCAATTGGTTTTTGATTTGCCTGTCCAGGTGCCCTTACTAATTATTATTTTTATTGCATTATGATCTGAGAAGGTTACATTTATTATATCTGCTCTTTTGCATTTGTTTGCAATGATTCTATGCCCTATTACATGGTTAATCTTTGTGAATGTACCATGTGCAGCTGAAAAGAAGGTGTATTCCTTTTTTTTTGACCCTATTTATTTTTCTCCACATATCAATTAAATCTAATTTTTCTAGGGCTTCATTCATCTCTCTTACCTCTTTCTTATTTATTTTTTGGTTTGATTTATCTAGATCTGAAAGAGGAATATTTAGATCTCCCACTATTATGGTTTTACTCTCTATTTCCTTCTTGAGCTCTGCCAGTTTCTCCTTTATGAATTTGGATGCTATACCACTTGGTGCATATATATTGAGCAGTGTTATTTCCTCATTGTTTATACTGCCTTTAATCAGGATGTAATGACCTTCCCTGTCTTTTTTAATCATATCTATTTTTACTTTGCCTTTGTCAGAGATCATAATAGCCACTCCTGCCTTCTTTTTCTCATTTGATGCCCAAAAGATTTTGCTCAAGCCCTTAACCTTAAACTTGTGTGTGTCTACCCACCTCATATGTGTTTCTTGTAGACAACATATCGTAGGATTTTGGTTTCTGATCCACTCTGCTATTTGCTTCTGTTTTATGAGCGAGTTCATCCCATTCACATTCAGAGTTATAATTATCAGTTGTGCATTCAGTGACAATTTTGTATCCTCTCCTTGACTCACCCCTTCTTCTTACACTATTTTCTTTTAAACCAGTGGTTTGCTTTTAGCTCCTATCCCTTATCCCCTTCCTTGATTGACTTCCCTTTCTGCTCCCTCCCTTGTTATTCACCATTTTTTGTTTTTTAAAGGCCTAATGAATTCCCTCCAACTTCTTCTCCTCTCCCTTTTTTGACCTCCTCATTCCCCTGCTCCCTTTGGTTTATCCCTTCTGACTTTCTCAGTAGGGTTAGATGGAGTTTTTTATCAGAATGGATAATAAGGCTACTCTTCCCTCTCCGGGTTGATTACACTGAAAATAAGGTTTTATTATTACCTCTTAATGCTCTCTTCCTCTCCTTCTTATAATAGTATCTATCCCCTCCCCTTCCCATGCCCTCTTTGTGTGTAATAGAATATACTATTTTTCTTATTTACTCAGATTTTTCTTGGTGTCCCCTACTATTCCCCCCCTCTTTCCCACCCTCTATGTCATCTTAGACCATTTAGTATCCTGGCCTCTCCCTATGAATTATTCTTCTGGTTGCTATAATAGTGAATATTATAATAGTGAGTAGAGTTCACTACTGAGAATTATACATAGCATTTCTCCTCATAGTAATACAGATAATTAGATCTTATTTAAGCCCTTAAAGAGTCAAGTTTAAAAAAATTATGAGTTTTCTTTCTTTTCCCTCTGTTTCTTATTTACCTTTTCATGTTTCTCTTGATTTTTGTGGTTGGGTATCTAACTTTCCATTTTTGTGAAAACACTTGGAAATCTTCAATTTTGTTGAATGCCCATACTTTCCCCTGGAAATATATAGTCAGTTTTTTTTACATTTATTAATATTCATTTTTAACATGGTTACATGATTCATGCTCCTCCTTTCCCCTTCAACCCCCCCCCCCCCACCCCCCATACCCATGGCCGATGCGCATTTCCACTAGTTTTGTCATGTGTCCTTGATCAAGACCAATTTCCAAATTGTTGGTAGTTGCATTGGTGTGGTATTTTCGAGTCCACACCCCCAATCATGTCCACCCCGACCCATGCGTTCAAGCAGTTGTTTTTCTTATATGTTTCCTCTCCTGCAGTCTTTCCTCTGAATGTGGGTAGCATCTTTACCATAAATCCCTCAGAATTGTCCTGGGTCATTGTATTGCTGCTGGTACAGAGGTCCATTACATTCGATTTTACCACAGAATGTCAGTCTCTGTGTATAGGGTTCTTCTGGCTCTGCTCCTTTCGCTCTGCATCAATTCCCGGAGGTCTGTCCAGTTCGCCTGGAACTTCTCCAGTTTATTATTCCTTTTAGCACAATAGTATTCCATCACCCGCATATACCACAGTTTGTTCAGCCATTCCCCAATTGAAGGACAT
>NC_058130.1:297432273-297432615 GCF_016433145.1 Gracilinanus agilis | reverse complement strand
CGGAGGTCTCTCCAGTTCGCCTGGAACTTCTCCAGTTTATTATTCCTTTTAGCACAATAGTATTCCATCACCCGCATATACCACAGTTTGTTCAGCCATTCCCCAATTGAAGGACATACCCTCCTTTTCCAATTTGTTGCCACCACAAAAAGCGCAGCTATGAATATTTTCGTACAAGTCTGTTTATCTATGATCTCTTTGGGGTACAGACCCAGCAATGGTATGGCTGGATCAAAGGGAAGGCATTCTTTTATAGCCCTTTGAGCATGATTCCAAATTGCCAGCCAGAATGGCTGGATCAGTTCACAGCTCCACCAGCAATGCATTAATGTCCCAATTTTG
>NC_058130.1:297431750-297432181 GCF_016433145.1 Gracilinanus agilis | reverse complement strand
GTGGTAGTTTCGAGTCTACACCCTCAATCATGTCCACCCCGACCCATGCGTTCATGCAGTTGTTTTTCCTATATGTTTCCTCTCCTGCAGTCCCTCCTCTGAATGTGGGTAGCATCTTTACCATAAATCCCTCAGAATTGTCCTGGGTCATTGCATTGCTGCTGGTTCAGAGGTCCATTACATTCGATTTTACCACAGAATGTCAGTCTCTGTGTATAGAGTTCTTCTGGCTCTGCTCCTTTCGCTCTGCATCAGTTCCCGGAGGTCTCTCCAGTTCGCCTGGAACTTCTCCAGTTTATTATTCCTTTTAGCACAATAGTATTCCATCACCCGCATATACCACAGTTTGTTCAGCCATTCCCCAATTGAAGGACATACCCTCCTTTTCCAATTTGTTGCCACCACAAAAAGCGCAGCTATGAATATTTTCA
>NC_058130.1:297371085-297426750 GCF_016433145.1 Gracilinanus agilis | reverse complement strand
AAGGTCAAGCCCCCTGGTGGACCCCCTTGCTTGATCCTCTGCAGGAGGTTCCTTTACAAGTCTCAGGGCGCTGCTTCCACAGTCATATACCCGTCTGCACTGGTTCCCCACTCAGGTTTTCAGAGCTTTAGTTCCTGGCTGTGTCTGCCTCCACCCATGCCTGCGCCCAGCATCCACTCTCTGCTCCCACACTCAGATTTCGCATGCGTTCTTTACTTAATGGGGTCCTAAGTCTTGCTGCTCTCAGGAACAGGTCCCGGAGCTGCTAATGACTCGATGGGTGCCCCAAACTTGATCTATTTCTTTTTAGCTGGGTTCGGAGCTATAGATGAGTGTCGAGGGGGTGGGGGTGGGGCGGTTGCTCAGCCCGCGATTTAGTGAGAGCCCTTTATAGCCTGGAAATGTCTCGATTCCATGTACCTTCCACGGTGTTCCCTGTTGTGGGGTTCCTCCGTTCGTCTGGACTTGTTTTTATGTCCCCTTGAGGAGTTTTGTGTGTTTCGGTCAGGAGAGGTTAAGAGCTGCTTCTTACTCTGCCGCCATCTTAACCCGGAAGCCTGTATATAGTCAGTTTTGATGGGTAGTTGATCCATGGCTGAAGGCCCAGCTCTCTTGCCTTTCTGAATATCGTGTTCCAAGCTTTGTGGTCTTTTAGCTTGGAGGCTGCCAGATCCTGTGTGATCCTGATTGGTGCTCCTTGATATTTGAATTGTCTCTTTCTGGCTTCTTGTAAGATTTTTTCTTTTATTTGGAAGCTCTTGAATTTGGCTATTATATTCCTGGGCATTATCTTATCTGGATCAAGTGTAGAGGGTGATCTATGGATCCTTTCAATGTCTATATTGCCCTCTTGTTGTAGAACTTCAGGGCAATTTTGCTGAATAATTTCTTTTAGTATGGAGTCCAAATTTCTATTAATTTCTCCCTTTTCAGGGAGACTAATGATTCTCAAATTGTCTCTTCTAGACCGGTTTTCTTGTTCTGTCACTTTCTCATTGAGATATCTCATGTGTCCTTCTATTTTATCAGTCTTTTGACTTTATTTCTTCTTGTTGTCTTGAGAGATCATTATCTTCTAATTGTTCAGTTCTACCCGTCAGGGACTGGTTTAGGCTATAATCTTTTGGTTTTCCTTTTCAATCTGGTCATTTTTGGTCTTTAGTTGACTTGCCTCACTTTCCAATTGTGAAATTCTGCCTTTTAAACTGTTATTTTCTTGCCAGATCTCTTCCATCTTCTTCAACATCTCATTTTTGAACTCTTCAATAGCTTGTGACCAGCTTTCATTGTTTTGGGAAGGTTTGCATTTTTGTGTGTCCTCCTCTGTTGTCTGTATTTTCTCTGTGTAGAAGTTGTCAAGTGTTCCAGAGTTTTTCTTGGTAATCTTTTTCTTCTGGGCTTCTCTATGGCTTGCCATTGTTAGCCCCGTGCCTTTTCAGCTTTGTCTTCACACTCAGGGTCTCCTTCGCTTTCTAAGCTCCTGAGGGCTCCATTCTCCTTGTCCTTCGGGGTCAGGCCTCCTGGTAGTCCCCGGTCTGCCCCTCTGCCCAAGGCTCCTTCAGTGGTCTCTGGGGCTGCTTCCACAGCCACACTCCTGTCTGCACTGGGTCCTCACTCGAATGTCCTAGCTTGAGCTGGAGATCTTTATTCGCGCCTAGGGCAGTGCCTTCACCCACGCAGATGCTAGGGAAAGTCCCTGCTTTAGAGATCTTTGTCCATGCCTGGGACTATGTCTTCACCCACTCAGACTCTCGGGAACATCCATGCACGCCCCCCAGCCACTTGGGGTCCCACGTCTTGCAGCTCACAGGTACAAGCCCTGGGGCTGCTATTGATTTTCTGGTTGTCCCAATCCTGTTTTCACTCTTGTGTGTTGGCCTTGGCGCTGTGCGTGGTGTGTGTGTGGGTTGGATGGGCTTCTTCCTCTCGTGTTTTAGTGAGAGCTCTTTCACCCCTTTATAGCATGGAAATGCCCTGGTTCTGTGTACCTTCAATGCTGCTCCCTGTTGTGGGGTTCCCTCGTTTGTCTGGACTCGTTTTTATGTCCCCTTGAGGAGTCCTGTATGCTTTGGTTAGGAGAGATCGAGCAGCTGCTCCTTACTCTGCCACCATCTTAACCTGAAGTCCTCAATTGATTCCAGGAGTGATCTTTTAATGGCAAAACCCCAACTGTTTCCCTATCGAACCACATGATCAACCATATGTATTTTTTCTGCATTTCTATTCCAACAGTTCTTTCATTGAATGTGGGTAGCATTCATTCTCATAAGTCCCTCTGCATTGTCCTGGATCATGTCATTGCTGCTAGTAGAAAAGTCTATTTTACATTTGAATGGGTCACAGTGTATCAGTTTCTGTCTATAATATTCTCCTTGTTCTACTCCTTTCCCTCTGCATCAATTCCTGAAGGTTGTTCCAGTCTACATGGAAATCCTCTGGTTCATTATTCCTTTTAGCATAATAGTATTCTATCACCAACAGATACCACAATTTGTTCAGCCATTCCCTGATCTATGGATATAATCTAATTTTCCAAATTTTTGCTACCACATAGAAGGAGGCTATAAATATTTTCATACAATATTTTTTTCTTACTATCTCTTTGGGATACAAAACCAGCAGTGGTATGGCTGGATCAAAGACCAGACATTCTTTTGAAGCCCTTTGCACATAATTTCAAATAGCCCTCCAGAATGGTTGGATTAACTTACAACTTGACCAGCAGTGTATTGTTACCCATTCTGAATTTACCTTTGTATAAGGTATAAGACATTGATCTAAACCTAGTTTTTTCTGATACTGTTTTCCAATTTTATGAGCAGTTTATTACAAATTATTTCAAATACTAAGTTCTTGTCCCAAAAGCTGGGATCTTTGGGTATACTGAACACTAGTTTGCTGAGGTCATTTACCCCTATTCCATTTGTCTCTAAACAAGTACCATATTGTTTTGATAACCGCTGCTTTATAAATACAGTTTAAGATCTGGTACTGCTAAGCACACATCCTTCACATTTTTTTCCATTATTTCCCTTGATATTCTTGATCTTTTTTTCTTTCCAGAAGAACTTCCTTATGATTTTTTTCTAATTCTATAAAAACGTTTTATGGTAATTTGATAGGTATGACACTGAATAAGTAAATTAATTTGGGTAGGATTGTCATTTTTTTATATCAATTCATCCTTCCCAGCAGCAATTAATGATTTTCCAATTATTTAGATCCAGTTTTAATTGTGTAAAAGGTGTTTTGTAGTTTTATTCATATAATTCCTGAGTTTGTCTTAGAAGATAGATTCCTAAATATTTTATATTGTCTAGAGCAGTGATGAGCAAACTTTTTAAAGAGGGGGCCAAAAGAAAGGAAATGCTCATCTGTCAATCTGTTTCTAAGGCAACTTTTTCGAAGTTTCATTGTATTGTATCCTACTCATTGTATTTGTCAGATTAGGAATAATGTCATGTGGCAAACATTTCAGGGGGCCTACATCTGGCCCATGGTCCATAGTTTGCCCATCACTGGGCTAGATTGATTTTAAATGGAATTTCTCTTTCTAAATCTTTTGCTGAATTTTATTGGAAATATATAGAAATACTGATGATTTATGTGGGTTCATCTTGTACCCTGCAACTTTGCTAAACTTGGTAATTATTTCAATTAACTTTTTAGTTTATTTTCTAGGAATCTCTAAGTATACAATTATATTTTCCTAGAAACCACCTGATTTATTTTGTAATTTATGATACTGCCATTTTGAAAGTAGTATAGTGATGATTAAAAGAAAGTACCCTGAAGTTTTTCTGTAACATGAAACATGCCATATTTGTCCATTTTGGATTCTCTTCATGGGTATTCAATCTTTAATTTCACTGGTGGTAGAGAACTCCCAAGGGATAGAAGTCTCTTCATCAATGCATTTGACAACTTATGCTTTCTGCAATTTTTGTTTTCAGCAAGAGGCTAAGTAACTTACTCAGGGTTATACTTTCATTATGTATTAGAGATGGGCTTGACCTCAGGCCTTTCTGGAATTGAAGCCACCATTCAATTCATTATACTATGCTGACTATTCTTTTCATATTTCCATAATCTGTTAATAGGTTGAATTATACTTCATAATATAGGTTTATAGAGAAGTCAAGGTATCCCTACATAGCTGCAAAAAGAAATGGTCTCTACTTGATTTGATGTCATATCCCCTTCAGAGTTCATTTCCTTATTTTTGTACTGAATGGCCAATGTAGACATTTCTTATTCTCAAGATCTGAAGCAATTATTTGGATATTTTTGATGATTAAACATTATTTAATTAAATATCTAGGAACATAGGGAAAAATGATATCCTTCCTTGAAATCTTTTTCTTCTTTGGTTATGGAAATATCCCTTTTTTCTGTCAAGAAGAATTTGTTAAAATATTATTATAGTTAGGGTTGGAGCCAGGATGGCAGGAAGTACAGAACCTAGAAACCACCAGTATAAACCTCTCCAACTAATCTTAAAATGATACCACAAAATGAATACAAGACTGAAAGAACAAACAAGTAAAAAGAATAAAGCAACTTTCAGCTGCTCTGGATTACTCTGCCATCTTGGCTCCTCCCCCTCAAGCAAGGAAATAAAATTTAAATTGAAAGAATTCACTGATCAGTTCCAGAAAGAAGTCCTCAAATGACAACTTCTAGGAATGTAATAGCTAAAGTCAAGAGCCACCAAGCCAAGAAATAAATACTTCAAGCAGCCAGAAAGAAACCATTCAAATACCTTGGAGTTACAATCAGGATCACAAAGGAAGTAGTGACTGCTACATTAAAGGATCAAAAGCTGTGAAATATGATTTTTAGGAAGGCAAAGGATTTGGATTTACAACCCAGAGTCACCTATCCAGCAAAACTGAATATATTCTTTCAGGGAAGAAAGTAGGCATTCAATAAGATAGAAGATTTCCAAACATTCTTGAGGAATAAGCTAGATCTAAACAAAAAATATGAAGCCCAAACATGAGACACAAGAGAAGCCCAAAAAGGTAAATAAGAAAGAAAAAATTTAAGAGATTTATTAAGGTAAAAATATTTATATATCTACATGGAAAGAGGATATCTGTAATTCTCAAAAATTACTCTTAGTAGTAGAAAAGATGGAATTTACTCAGAAAGAGAGTGAAGAAGTAAGCTGATTATGATGTATATGAAATTATATGATGTTATGACATGTATGTAAATATGATATGAAATGATATGTATGCATATGAATGACATAAAAAATCAAGGGGTGAAATACAGGGTTGTACTGAGAGAAAAGGGAAGGGAGAGATTTATTTATACTTAGAAATTTATCTTTTCCTTAGCATTGTTACTTGATTGGATTTACATATAAATTACCCGGGATATATCAACTATTTTATTATCCATTCTCTTCACTTAGACAAAGTCCATTTTATTTCTTAATTATTATTATATTGTTTTTAGATTCTATATTAATATAATTTTACTATTTACTTAATTTTAATATTTGTTTCTTGACATTTTGCAATCTCTGTCTCACACACTCTTCCTTAAGAAGGCAGGTAATATGATGTACATATTATATAATAAATATTTTCCATGTTGTGAAACAAGACACATATTGCTTATATTAGAGAAAAATCCATGGAGGAAGTAAAGAATGGTGTGTTTCAATTTTCATTCAGATTCCATCTATTCTTTCTATGGTATTGAATACCATTCTTCTCTTGGAATTGTCCTGCATTCATGCCTTGTTGATAATAATTGTCGTTTATATTTTTTCTTCATGCCTTATTCTTGTTACTTCGTGAAATATTCTCCTCATTCTGCTCACTTTACTTTGCATCACTTCATATAATTTTTCCAGGTTATTTTTTTATTATCTTGTATGTCATTTCTTATGGCACAAGAGTATTCCATTGCCATTATAATTATATACCAAAAACAACTTGTTCACCTGGTCCTCAATTGATAGGTATCCCTTCAGTTTCCAGTTGTTTGCCAACACAAAGAAGTTACTATATTTATTTTTGTATATGTATGTTCGTTTCCCATATATTTAATCTCTTTAGGATGCATACTAATAGTGATACAGGTAGTTCAAAGGGGAGTCACAGCTTTATGGCTCCTTGACCATGCTTCCAAATATCTCCCCAGAATGCTTGTATCAGTTTGTAGCTCCACCAACAGGGTGTTAGTTGTCCTGATTTTCCACATTCCTTCCAACATTTATCATTTAACTATTTTTTTTTTCATGTCAGCCAGTCTGGTGGGGATGAAGTGGTATCTCAAAGTTATTGAATTTTCATTTTTCTAAAGAATAATGATTTGGAATATTTTTATTTCTCATGACTATAGTTTTAATTTCCTTATCTGAGAATTGTTTGTTCATATCCTTTTACCATTTATCAATTGAAAAATGCTTTATATTCTTATAAATTTGATTCAGTTCTCTTTTATATTTGAGAAATAAAGCCTTTATCAGGGAGACTTATTATAAAGATTTCTTTCCAGTGTGTTGTTTTCCTTTTAATCTTGTTTGGATTGATTTTGTTTTTGTAGAAACCTAAATTTAAGAGTCAGAGTTATCTCTTTTACATTTTGTAATGTTCTCAGTGTTTTGTTTTGACCGGAAATCTTCACTTATCCACAGGTCTGATAGGTAAACTATTTTATACACCCTCATTTGTTTTTATAATATCCTCTTTTATTTCTAAATTATGTATTAACTTTGAAGTGTTTTTGTTCTTCTTTGGTCTTTTGGAGAGTAGTTGGGGTCCTTTGGGGTGATTCTTAATTCACCAGATTAGCTGGACTTCTTCCAAACCAATGCTTTCTTCCATTTTCTTTTTTTTTTAATATAGAAGAAGTAGGACATACCATATTGCTTAGCATGATATTTATTATGGATTCCCAAGTCATTTTTAATGGTTTTGAGTTATTTTGAATAAATATCGTCCTATCTTTTCTTCTTGGAAGTCTAGATATTTTTAAGAAAAAAAATGGTGATGCTTTTTTTCCTCATAGGGGCCTTGTCAGAAAATACAAATGTGAGGAATAAATTTCATTTCTTTTTTTGATGCACAAGTTAATATGACTGCAGAACTATGGATATGCATACATAGACATGTACACATACATACATACATACACATGATCTCAAAACAATTTCTCAGTTGTTAAGTAGAGGCAGTTTAAATGAAAGTGCTGCAAAATACTAGGACATAATATACTATAAAATATTAATAACAATGTCAGGTGAGTAATTTCAATTCATGGATTTTGGTAAAATATCAGAGATTCATTTCTTTGATGAAATCTAGTTATACAATGAAAAATATGACAAAAATGACAAATCTAGTTTTACAATGACAAACATATACAATGAAATCTAGTTATACAAGACAAATGTTTATATATATATATATATATATATATATATATATGAATGTGGAGTTATTGTTTGCTAATGATAAAATTCATCCTGACTATATTTAAATACAGAGTACAAGAATTTATGTTGTGAACATTGCTTTACTATTATGGAATTCTATCACACTGGAAGTTACAAATAACTTAAAAAAACACTTTTCTTGAAATTTATTTAACCTATAAAGTTTTAAGCAAATTATTTAATGTGAGTCATAGATTTTTTTTTTCAGATGCATTTGGTTATTGTTCACTAACATTATGTATTTTATACAAAAAAAATGTTCAATGAAGAAAACCTTAGAGTAGTCAAAATGTTAATGTCAACAACTTTCCTAGCTTTGTCTACATAAATCTGATCTTAACTTTATTCAGTACTTAAAATTTGAAGAAAAATCTTATTAGTATGGAATAATAATCCATCTTATTTATAATCATCACCAAATTATAGATATTAAGCATCCATTTTCTTTTTTTTTTAAACCCTTACCTTCCGTCTTAGAGTCAATACTGTATTGGCTCCAAAGCAGAAGAGTGGTAAGGGTAGGCAATGGGGGTCAAGTGATTTGCCCAGTATCACACAGCTGGGAAGTGTCTGAGGCCAAATTTGAACCTAGGATCTCCCATCTCTAGGCCTGGCTCTCAATCCACTGAGCTACCCAGCTGCCCCCTTAAGCATCCATTTTCAATGGCACTAATGTCACATCAACCATACCACCCCTGCCAAAACACACAAATACACATCTGTTAACAGCTGTAAAAGAGGTCGTCAATTCTTCTATTATGAAATATGAGAGAAAGTACAGCAATGTGTTTGAAATGGGCACTTTTGTGATTACAATATACTTTCTTGGTGTTTCATAAGTAATATGTAGATGTGTACATATATGTACACATATACATGTATGAAATATAGAGTTTGTGGCCCTGAGAGATATAAGAATAATACATCATAATAGGAACATATTATCAGAGGTAAAAATTACCTTGTGAAAGGTAAATCAAGTAGCATACAAGAGAAAAAAATATCAAACAGCTGCTTCAGAGCCCAGACTTTGTGACTGATACTATACGAAATGAAGTGTCATGGATACAATAGTGTGTGTCAACTTTTCCCCTCAAAATCCAGGGTATGATTGAAACTAAGTTAACATAAAGCTATCAATCTGAGAATAGATCAATTTTCATTTGCATAAATAGGTTCATACTAATCAAAGGACTAAATGCAAACAGTGGTAATGTCTGTAGTTGGTTTTGTGATAAATAGGAGAAAAATGGCTTAATAGCAAATGCCGTAATTATCCACAGCTCTCAGTTTACAATTAGTTTTCTTTGACAGTTATGGTCATAAATGCCAGCTTTAATCATGTGTTCAGGTTGAATTAGGCCCTGCCAATGCTGCAAGAGATCTAATCCTCTTTCTTTCCCTCTCATAATGAAATAATAATGCAAATTCAGTCCATTGATGGGACAACCCATGTGAATTTATTATGGCTTTGGAGAAGTCTCTTGAAAGGGATAAATTCTTTCTGGGTACAGACTTGAGGTAATTCAAACCAGACAAGGAAAAAATGGAGCTATCATCAGAGGCCAGGATATGGAATGGATTTAATTTGTATGAATAGGCTTTTTAACAAGTATAACAGGGCTAAGCTCCAGCTTTACTAGGGGGATATTACTGCTGTCAGTTTCCAACTCTGGATGCACTAACTTTATTTGTGAGGATAAAGACCATTTCCAAAACTCATTTCTTCTAACAATGCAGGTCACTGGAGCTGAAGATAAACTGTGCAGCTTATAGACAGGGAGAGAGGTCCTATTATTATTTTTATTATTAAGGTTCCTCTTTAAACAAGGAAGCCAAGTAAATTTCATCAGATGACCATGTCAATATCCAATACGTCATTATTTAAATATAACATCAACTTCTTCAAATAGTTTGTCTTTCATCTGGGGAATACATGTCAATATAATTTAATGTATGATTCTTTTTAAAAAAAATATCAGGGGGCAGCTGGGTAGCTCAGTGGAGTGAGAGTCAGGCCTAGAGACAGGAGGTCCTAGGTTCAAACCCGGCCTCAGCCACTTCCCAGCTGTGTGACACTGGGCAAGTCACTTGACCCCCATTGCCCACCCTTACCACTCTTCCACCTATGAGACAATACACCGAAGTACAAGGGTTTAAAAAAAAATATCAGGTGAAAGTAAATGAACTAGAATAAAAAAGATAATACTATTTAAAGAACAACTGATCCTTTACACAGTAAATTTTAAAAGGGCATTTATAAAAGCCATATCTTGAATTCCAGTTTTATAAATATGCCTCTCCAATATATCAAATATTGGAATCTAAATTATTATTGAAAAAATATAAAGTATATTTTCATATTTAGTCCTTAAAATCTGATTTGTTATAAACACACGTGCATATATATGCATTCACCTGATTTCATGAATGAATTAATGCAGCCTGTATCTATATCAAAAGAGTACAAGCTGTGTATGGGAAAAACAAAAACAAAAAACTTTGGGGAGTACTTGATTGTCTTTTAGATGAAAAATTTAAATTTTGAGATTATTTCTAAAACTAGAAGATTGATGTGAATAATTAAGACAGTTATTCAAATCATTCAAACTAAAATATATGCATGAAACAATTTTCTGGGTGATTCAGGAAAAATTATGATTTTTACTTTAAATTCCCAAGAAATGATTATTACTCATTAATTAACTAAAATAAGCTAATAGTTCTAGCCTTGAACTGATTGTTTTATTTTACTCAATATTTTTAAGCAAGTTTTCATTTGAATGAATAAAATTCTCAAGTGAATTGTTTTTATTTTCAATACCTGCAATGATTTTTCTTACCTTAATATATGCTATACTCCTTATATACTCCTTATATATTCAGCATAAAAGAATTAGATAGTATTTTGCAATAAACTGTTTCATTGACTGCCCATACAAGACAATGAACAAGATTAAGATTCAGAATCTATAAATATTCTATGATCAAGCTTAATATTTCTTCAACAACAACCTACTTCAGAAGATATTTAATCAAGTAGTATTCCCCACCTTACTTTGTGCTGCCTATAAGAATCATCTTTTGTTTTGAAATAGCACTTAAAGTTTTACTATTCATTTGCCTCTAATTCACTTTTTTGTACCTATTGTGTACAATAAGCATATTTCCCTTAGTGACAGAAGCACTATTCATTGTACAATTGTGGCAGTAACAGCATAAGTAATGACTGCATCATCTAACAAAGGGTAAATCTACATCATAACAGGGGGTTTTCAGAACAATACCATAACTTAGAAATTGTACACAGTTCAACACTGGAAGGAAACATAAAGAAAGCAAATAGTGAATGAAAGATCTTTTGATCATAAAGACTATATAATTTTTATTTTTAGCCACATGTATCAGTTTGATGAGATATTTAATAATTCTGACCTTAGATAGTTAAATACTATTTGATAAAATCAATGGTCACATGATGTTAATTTTTTTCTTTATTCTTGACATTTAAAGGTCTCAAAAAGTATGTTTTGTTAGGGAGAAAAAAGATTTATTCTCTGGAAACTAAGAAGTTAAATTTACATAGTCTTTACCATACTCTTTTAGAAGTAGCAAATTATTTAAAGGCAACTATTATTAATGAAAAGCAAACTATGTATACTTGAAACAAACTATGTATACTCATAGAAGGAGTTTTGTATGAGCTTTATAATTCAGTAGTAAATTCATTGATCAGGAATTAATATGAATAGCGATGACTTTCTATTAAGTAAATAACATAAAATGAGGTAATATTTACTTGACTATTTCTATAAAGACAAAATAAAAAGAAACAATATTTTCTATTCAGAGTATTTAGGAAAAATATACTGAATAACTGGATTGGCCATTGAAATGCCTTTAAGTACAGAAATTCAAAAATAAAAGTAATAAAAATGAATTAGTTATGACTCAGAAATTTAATATTTTCTATTTGATGAGCTTATATGTAAAATATATAGATATATGAATATATATGTGACATTTTGTCAATCATTAAGTGTCCTTTGATTTCTATCAGAATTGGTATTTCTCAGGAAGTATAGCATCTTGTGCGAAAATATATATAAAATATGTTTTGATTTTGCCTAAAATATCTCAAATAGTATGATCAAGTATATTTTTCTAGGTTCTCTGTTCAAACCCATTTAGTCAAACAAATGTATTCAAATACATTAAACTAACATGTAGTATATATGGTAACCAACAGGTACTCTGAATTTTGCTCAGTTTAGCTTCTCAGTTCTGGCCCTCAGTCAATGAAACTGATTCTTCCTGATCTACTACTACTGGCAGTTTCCTTTGCAATTGATTTTGTCCAATGTCAGCTGCTGACCTAGCATAGAGATCTGAGACAGCTCTAAAGAATTGCTTTAAAATCTCCTCATTCTGTTTTAACTTAACCCAGAGGGATGGAAAGAAAGACACAAACTCCAATACTATCAAAAGTAGATTGTAGAACATTATGTATGACTATGAAGGATTTATTGAGCCTTTTCTTCAGGTGTGTCAGAGGGAGACTTCCAAGAAACTAGCCTATTTTCCCATAATCTCTCTCCACATCAAGATAGATGGTCCTCTGCTAAGGTCCTAAATATGAAGTTGTCACACAAAATTCAAGGAGAAGGTAAAGTATATAGCTTATATTTCTTTATTTCCTTTATATTCCTTTATCTTTTATATATGCATTTGTTGTCCTTATATTCCTTTATTTCCTTATGCTGTATTTCTTTTGTTTCCCTAAATATTAGCTTTAAGACTATCTTAATTTTATAGTTAAATATCTTAGATAAAAGATAGGATTAGGGTTATTGTTCTTTCCAGATATTTAGTAAAGTAGTACTTTAACTGAAGTTTGTTATATGCATTGTTTAGTTATCTTTTCTTTTAAAAAGCATATTAGTTTCTTTCTATTTTCCCTCATTTTACTTGTTCATTTTTCATTTGTTTTCCTCAAGATCATAAAATCACTATATATATATATATATATATATATATATCAGAAGAAAAGGTAACTTTAGAGATACTTTTGTCTAACCTTCATTTGCAGATAAGAAAACTGAGAAAAAAGTTGGCACACCCTCAAGGTCATGAAACCAAGTTTTAACAAAGAGACAATTGGCTAAGTATCATGTAGGCCCATTGTATTTATATATGAAAAATTGCTTAGATACAAATTTAATGTAAAATTCTTTTAAACCTCTGAAATAGTTAAAGATACCTTATAATATACTAGATCAGTACCATTTCCCATTCTCAGGGCAATTTAGCTGACTACATAAGTATAATTATATTTCTTTGTTTTTTGGTTGGGTTGACCTGCTGCTTCAGCTGTATGTATGATATATAAATGACAAAATATCTTTGGAAGCAAAATCAAGAACAGTTGGAATTACTAATAAAGAATGAGTTACTTTCAAATAATAGTCATAAAGAAGTTACAAATCCAATCAATTTTACTAAAAAATCTGTTTCTTTGTCTCTGTAGCTTGAAAGTAACCTTGGATTTTCACACACTATATTTGACTTTGCTATAGTTTAAACATTGGAAAGCTCCAAGTTTGTTCTTAGGAGCTGATTCTTTGATGTTTGAGGACTACCCTAGTTAAGTCAAAAAAAGTCCATTAGCAGCAGGTTGATCCCTTGGTAATCAGTTCTTGACAACCAAAGAAATAGTTGTAATGTCAAAAAAACAAACACAAACAAATAAAACAACAAAAAACAAAGGCAGAAATAAAATCTAAGAAGCAAAAAAAGACCTCTGATGAACAATTTAGCTCAGTATTCTAATGTGAGATTCTTGCATTGTAAGGAATTACATTTTGTAGTTGGACTAAATATACGAGAATTTTAAGATAATACTGTGGTTGTTTATTTAAAATTATTATAGCTCAAGTCAAGTTGACTTTTAGTAGCTTTATTTACAAAGAGGTGGAAAGAGTGAAAGTAGAGGAATGTAAAAGAGGGTAAAGAAAATGTCTAGCCTATTACATCAATGTTGTTCTGGTCCCCTGCTCAACCCAGGTATGGCTCATTAACCCCTCAGCCAGAGGACTTGGTGGTGAATTAAACAAGGGTTCAATCCATGAGGCCTCCTCCAAGAAGGGGAGGCCTCTCTAGAACTAATCTCTCCAGAAGTTAGGAAAGGAAGGTCAGCTTTTCACTCACCCAAGTTGAAGCTCCAAAGGGAGAAGATCCAGGAGCATTCTTAAGAGAAGCAGTCCAAGATCCAAAGCCCCAGGTCCAAGTTGTAGCTCCAAGCCACAGTCCCAGTCCAAGATCCTTCAACCCAAAAATTCAGGATGAAGATGATTTGCACTTTTTATAGTCCTTTTTTACATCACTTCCTGTCTCTTCCTCCACTTTATGGGGACCAATTGCAGTTTTTAAATTTTCTTAGCACTGTCCAGGGGATGGTCAGTCTTTTCTGAGTTGTCACCCACTTTAGTAAGTGGCTTGCAAACCTCCCCTACTTAATGTTAAGTAGGGGTGTCTACCCTTTTGGTAAATTAAAATTATAAGTAGGGAAGGGGAGAGTTAATCCTCTCTTCAGAGTATGATGACATATAAGTGAAGAAATCTCACTAACAACAACTCCTATAAATGAAAGCAAAAGGCATAACTTCTAACTAAACAGAAGATTGTATTTAGTATTTCTCCTTGAAGACCCATATAAAAGATTTTACAGAGTTGATTTTGTCTTAGATTAGAAGACAAGAACTATCATCTCATAGGAGTCTTTCTCACCTAACCTTGTAGTTGTCATAATTAAGACAAATACAAAGATCACAATGAAGATAATTACAGCTTATGCACTATTTGTTGCTCAAGAAAGGACATAATTTCAGTGAAATTTATGGAAAACAAGTCAATTCAAATTAAATCAACTTATACCTTAATTAAAGAAGTTGCTAACTATCATGAGTTGGGTGTCATCCTTGGCATTTTCCTCCATGGCTTATAAAGTAATTAATGTTTTTTAAGCAAATTCAAAACAGGTATATTGTCAATTTCCAATTTGGCTGGTTTGCTCTGATGTATTTGAAATTCCCCTGCATGGTATCAGGATCTCCTTTTATGTTTAGTTCATGTAAGCATTTTAATCTTAGTGGATGATGTAAAATATCAGTTTAAACTGGGTCTCTGTAAAGTTATTTTCTAATTGTTTAAAAAATTTTCATGTTTTATAGTCACTTCTTCTCTCCCAAACTTGGATCTCTACTATTCTAAAATGTAAGGTTTGCATAACCTTTTCTTATTGTTTTTTCTATGTGTGTTCTATTCTACTAAACAGTCTTTCTATTTTAAAGTTTAAAAAATAGCAGACCAAGGAAAAATATTTTAAGTTGCTAAAAAGAAGTCATTCAAATATCAGGGAACCACAGTTAGGATAACACAGGATCTGGCTGCATCTACATTGAAGGACAGGAAGGCATGGAACACAATATTCTGGAAAGCAAGAGAACTGGGTCTACAACCAAGAATCAACTATCTGGCAAAACTAACTATATTATTGCAGGGGAAAGTATGGTCATTCAAAAAAAATCAATTACTTCCAAAAATTCATCAAGAAAAAGTCAGACTTAAACAGAGAGTTTGCTGCTCAAACCCAGAACTCAAGAGAATCAACATAAGGTAATTAAGAGAATGGGGGAAGGTAAAAAATTCTTTTCTTTAAGAGACACAAGTTCAATCAATTTATATCCCAATAAGAAAAGAAGATATTGGCAAATATTAAAATTGTTATTACCAACAGGGTAACTACAAGAAGTTTACATAGAGGGAACAGGGACAAACTGTATAGGATGAAATGAAAAGTGACATATATATGTGCATATATATAAATATATATATATGCATGTATGTATATATGTATGTATGTATAAACATATACAAAACTGGGGGGGGAAGATAATAATAAGAAAAATAGGAAAACAAACAAAAAAGAATACATTTATATTCCATAAAGAAGCATGTGGGACCAATAGGGAAAAATAACAATACACTCTAAGGGTAAAGAGGTTAGAGAGAGGAAATATTCAATACTTAAGTGCATTGAAATCAACTTAAAGAGAGAAGAACAATCAGATCCATTGGGGCAGAGAACTGATTCACTCCCTATAGAGAAGTAGAAGGGTAACAAAAGGACTGGTAGGGAAGGAAGCAATACTAGGGAGGGAGAGGGCTTGGGGGGGGAGAGCTGCGTGGGTTTAAAGAACAATAAGAGGGGAATAAGAAGGGAGGGGGAAGAAAGGGAAGTACAAGAAGGGAGGGGATTATAGGAACTTATTAAAAACAAAACACTGCTATAGAAGGAAACAGTGAAAGAAGAAAGGACAGGACTAGTAGAGAGAATCAAAATGTCTAGGAATGCACAGTTGATAATTATAACTCTGAATGTGAATGGGATGAACTCATCTATAAAATGGAAGCAAATAGCAGCGTGCATTAGAAACCAAAAATCCTACCATATGTTTACAAGAAACACACATGAGACAGATAGACATACACAGAGTGAAAATGAGAGGATGGAGCAAGATCTGTTGGGCTTCAAATGAGAAAAAGAAGGCAGGGGCTATCATGATCTCTGACAGAGCCAAAGTAAAAATAGATCTGGTTAAAAGAGATAGGGAAGGTAACTACATCCTAATAAAAGGCAGTATAAACACTGAAGAAATATCAGTACTCAATATGTATGCACCAAACAGTATAGCTTCCAAATTTCTAAAGGAGTACCTAGTGGAGCTCAAGGATAAAATAGATAGCAAAACCGTACTAGTGGGGAACCTCAACCTTCTTCTATCAGATCTAGATAAATCAAATCAAAAAATAAATAAGAAAGAGATAAGAGAGGTGAATGAAACCCTAGAAAAATTAGAGTTAATAGATTTATGGAGAAAAATAAATAGGGACAAAAAGGAATACACCTTTTTTTCAACAGCACATGGAACATTCACAAAGATAAATCATGTAATAGGGCACAGGAACATGGCAAACAAATGCAAAAAAGCAGAAATAATAAGTGTAACCCTCTCAGATCATAATGCAATAAAATAGTTATTATTAAGAATACATGGAGAGGCAAACAAAAACTAATTGGAAATTAAATAATATGATTCTCCAAAATAATTTAGTGAAAGAACAAATCACAGAAACAATAATTTCATTGAAGACAATGACAATGATGAGACTTCTTACACAAACCTATGGTATGCAGCCAAAGCAGTTCTAAGAGGAAAATTTATATCACTGAGTGCATATATTAACAAATTAGGGAGGGCAGAGGTTAATGAATTGGGTATGCACCTTAAAAAACTAGAAAATGAACAAATTAAAAATTCTCAGCTGAAAACTAAATTAGAAATACTCAAAATCAAAGGAGAAATTAATAAAATCAAAAGTAAAAGAACTATTGAATTAACAAATAAGACTAGAAGCTGGTATTTTGAAAAAAACAGATAAAATAGACAAAGTACTGATAAATCTAATAAAGAAAGGAAAGAACAAAACCAAATGAATACTATCAAAATTGAAAAGAGAGACCTCACCTCTAATGAAGAGGAAATTAAGGCAATCATTAAAAATTATTTTGCTCAATTATATGGCAAAAATTTAGCAATCTAGGTGATATGGATGAATATTTACAAAAATATAAATTGCCTAGATTAACAGCAGAAGAAATAGAAAACTTAAATAATCCAATATCAGAAAAAGAAATTGAACAGGCCAATAAAGAACTCCCTAAGAAAAAATCACCAGGGCCTCATGGATTCACAAGTGAATTCTATCAAACATTCAAAGAACAATTAATCCCAATACTATAGAAATTATTAGATGTAATAAGCAAAGAAGGAGTCTCACCAAATTCCTTTTGTCACAAATATGGTACTGATTCCAAAGCCAGGTAGATCAAAAACAGAGAAAGAAAACTACAGACCAATTTCACTAATGAACATAGATGCAAAAATCTTAAATAGAATACTAGCAAAAAGACTCCAGCAAGTGATCAAGTGGGTTATCCATCATGATCAGGTGGGATTTATAACAGGAATGCAAGGATGGTTCAACGTTAGGAAAACCATCCAATTATTGACCATATCAACAAGCAAAACAACAAAAACCACATGATTATCTCAATAGATGCTGAAATAGCCTTTGACAAAATACAGCACCCATTCCTACTGAAAAAAATAGAAAGTAAAGGAATAGAAGGTCCTTTCCTAAAAATAATAAACAGTATATATCTTAAACCATCAGAAGCATAATATGCAATGGGGATAAATTGGAAACCTTTACAATGAGATCAGGTGTTAAACAAGGATTCTCATTATCACCTCTATTATTTAACATTGTACTAGAAACACTAGCAGTAGCAATTAGAGAAGAAAAAGAAATTGAATGTATTAAAACAGGCAATCATGAGACTAAGCTATCACTCTTTGCAGATGATATGATGGTCTACTTAAAAAATCCTAGAGAATCAAATAAAAAGCTAGTAGAAATAATCAACAACTTTAGCAAAGTTGCAGGATACAAAATAAATGCACATAAATCATCAGCATTTCTATATATTTCCAACACATCACAGCAGCAAGAGGTAGAAAGAGAAACACCACTTAAAATCACCCTAGACAATATAAAATACTTAGGAATCTATCTACCAAAACAAACACAGCAATTATACAAAAACAACTACAAAACACTTTCCAAACAATTAAAACTAGATCTAAACAATTGGAAAAGTATTAATTGCGCATGGTAGGATGAACTAACATAATAAAAATGACCATTCTACCCAAATTAATTTACCTATTTAGCACCATACCTATCAAACTACGAAACTTTTTTACTGAGTTAGGAAAAACTATAACAAAGTTCATCTGGAATAACAAAAGATCAAGAATATCAAGGGAAATAATGAAAAAAAAAACATGAAGAAAGATGGCTTAGCAATACCAGATGTTAAGCAATACTATAAAGCAACAGGCATCAAAACAATATGGTACTGACTAAGAAATAGAAGGGAGGATCAGTAGAATAGACTTGGGTAAATTATTTCAGTAAAACAGTGTATGATAAACCCAAAGAGCCCAACTTTTGGGACAAAAATCCACTATTTGACAAAAACTGTTGGGAAATTTGGAAAACAATATGGGAGAGATTAGGTTTAGATCAACATCTCACACCCTACACCAAGATAAATTCAGAATGGATGAAAGGCTTGAATATAAAGAAGGAAACTGTAAGTAAATTAAGGGAACACAGAGTAGTATACTTGTCAGATCTCCCAGAAAGGAAAGATTTTAAAACCAAGCATGAGTTAGAAAAAAATTACAAAATTTAAAATAAATAATTTTGATTATATTAAATTAAAAAGGTTTTGTACAAACAAAAATGCAATAAAAATCAGAAGGGAAACAATAAACTGGGAAAAATCTTTATAACAAAAAATTCTGACAGAGGTCTAATTACTCAAATATTCAAAGAGCTAAACCAGTTGTATAAAAAATCAAACGATTCTCCAATGGATAAATGGGCAAGGGACATGAATAGACAATTTTCACATAAAGAAATCAAAGGTATCAATAAGCACATGTGTAAGTGTTCTAAATCTCTAATAATTAAAGAAATGCAAATCAAAACAACAATGAGGTACCACCTCACACCTAGGAAATTGTCTAAAATGATAGCAGGGGAGAGTAATGAATGTTGGAGGGGAAGTGGCAAAATTGGGACGTTAATTCACTGCTGGTGGAGTTGTGAACTAATCCAACCATTCTGTATGGCAATTTGGAACTATGGCCAAAGAGAGATAAAAGAATGCCTTCCCTTTGATCCAGCCATACCATTGCTGGGTTTGTACCCCAAAGAGATCATAGATAAACAGACTTGTACGAAAATATTTATAGCTCTGCTCTTTGTAGTGGCAAAAAACTGGAAAATGAGGGTATGTCCTTCAATTGGGGAATGGCTGAACAAATTGCGGTATATGCTGGTGATGGAATACTATTGTGCTCAAAGGAATAATAAACTGGAGGAATTCCATGTGAACTAGAAAGACCTCCAGGAATTGATTCAGAGTGAAAGGAGCAGAGCCAGAAGAAAATTGTATACAGAGACTGATAAACTATTGTAAAATTGAATGCAATGACCCAAGACAATTCAGAGGGATTTATGGAAAAGAACGATACTCACATTCAGAGGAAGAAATACAAGAGAGGAAATGCAGAAGAAAAACAACTGCTTGAACACATGGGTTGATGAGAACATGATTGGGGATGTAGACCCAAAAGGACCACACCAATACTACTATCAATAATATGTAAATAAGTCTCGACACATGTTAAAACCAATGGAAATGTGAGTTAGCTATGGGGTGGGGGAGCCTGAGGGGGTGAAGGGTAAAGTAAAACATGAATTATGTAACCATGGAAAATTTTTCTAAAAATAAAAATTATTTGAAGAAAAAAAAGAAAATAGAGAAAGAGGAGAGTTTACTATTCTAATACCCTAGAACTATACCTAAATTCCTAATTCTAACTAAAATCTTTAAAATCCTACTTCTGTCTTCTGAGGATAGGTTCTTCTTGCCTGGCCAGACCAGGTCTATCTAACCTACTAACTAACTATCTATCTTACACTAATAAATCAACAGCCACCACCCAGGACCTCCTAAAATAAGGTTTTATCCTCCAACTGTCAGTAGTAAACTGCCAGTAGCAGCCCCTTGCCTCAGAGATAGAACTATTCCTCTCTCAAGATCCAAAGGCAAAAGACCTAACTGCCAATTGATTACTTCCTTAACTCTTGCTTTGTCTCCTTGGTTATGGAATCTTCAGCTCTGGCAGGTAGATTCCTATCAGCTCTGCTCCACCTAAAAATCCCCCTCTCCTGACTCTTAAAGAGACAGAGGGAGAGATTAATAAAATCTCTTTAACAGGGATCATCATCATATTTTTTTCCATAAAAGGAGTTTGGAGAGAGTTCTTAATTACCAAATTTTCTAAATAATTTATTTAAAATTGGAAATATATTATCTAAAATGTTTGGTAAAATTCACTCATAAATCCATCTGGTCTTGATTTTTTTTTCAGGAACTTCATTTATAGCCCATTAAATCTCTCTTACTAAAGTAGGATAATTTCTCTTACTAAAGTATGTTCTATTTCTCCTCTGCTAGCCTAATAAATTTATATTTTTGTAGGTATTCATCCTTTTCACTTAAATTATTAAATTTTTGGCACATAATTGGGTAAAATAATTTTTCATAATTGTTTGGATTTCATCTTGATTAATGGTAAATGCACCCTTTTCATTTTTGGTCCTAGTGAAATGGTTTTCTTCTCTATTTTTAAAAACAATATTAACCAATGATTTATCTATTTTGTGAGATTTTCTCAGAAAATCAGCTCTTTAATTTTATTCATTAATTAAATGGTTTTCTTACATTCCATTTTGTGAAAGTGGAATTAGCTCACCCTTATTCATCTTTAGCCTTTAGCCACCAAGAATATGTCACCCCACCCAATTTAGAATTAAGTGGCAAAGGGGGAGGTATATGACCCACATGTGGTAGTAAGTGACAAATCAAAAACAAGTGACTGCCCCCTGGGCAGTCCAAAACAAGGTTGAGGCTTCCCTTTGTCCACATAGTACTGGAGGTGTACACAGGAAGTGACAAAAAGAGCTATTTTTTAAATATGATGGTAATTTCCTGTGAAGGGGATTTTGGTCTTTTGAACTTGGCCTTGAAGGAGCTCAGGTTGAGACCTCAGACTCCTTCCCTTTGAATTGTCACATGGGTAAGTTAGGCTGACTCCCTTTTCCTTTTCCTTTATGTTTCTGGTGGTCCTAGCCCTAAAGATCATGGCTATAAACCTTGTTTAATAAACCTCTATTCCCCCTTTCCTAGAACCTCTGAAGCCTTGCCTGGTTCGGGCCTCTGGACCAGGCCAGAGATACTCTCTCTCTCTCTCTCTCTCTCTCTCTCTCTCTCTCTCTCATTTCCCCTACCTTCACTCTTCCTATTTATAAATAAACTAACATATAAGTCATCCTGACTTGGGTCTTTAATTTGGAAATTGTGTAATCAATCTCCTGGAGACCAAACCCTCTTAGATATTCAGCCCAACAATAATTTTTGCCTTTTTACAATTTTTAATCTCATCTTTAATTGTACACTAAATTCATTGATCTGTTCTTCTATTTTATTGATATTAACATTTAGAGATTTAAACTTTCCTCTAATTATCACTTTTGCTGTTTCCCTTAAATTTTGATATGTTGTCTCATTATTATAATTTTAATAAATTTAATAATAATATAATATAAATTTAATAATGTTAACATTTTTGCTGTTTCTATAATTTTAACCCAGTCATTATTTAAGATAATGCTATTTAGTTTCTAAATAAAGAGTATTCTGTGACTCCATGGTTCCTAATAAAATAAATTCTTATTACATTATGTTATAAAAATTCATTCAATATTTCTGCTATCCTGCCTTTAATTATTAAATTTTGGGGGGGGTTGGGAGACAAGATAAAGGCATAGTAGTAGGAGCCTTCTGAATCTCCTTCCAACAGATCATTACAAAGCATCTCAAAAGAACAGAAATCAAAATTAGATGAATAAAGGGGCTTTCCCACTAGATACAGCCTTAAAGGTAGGCAGTGTTTTGGGATTCTCATGTTTATAAGGGGGCAAAACTGCACATATCAAAGCACAAGTTGATTACCCTTCCCCCACACCACCTACCATGCCAGAGTCAGAGTGAGGGCAAGATTAATCTCTAAATTCTCAGAAGTTGGTGGAAAGCACCATAGATTTATCCCCGAGGATGGTGTAAGGCCTTGGCAGTGAGACTTGAGACCCAAGGCGGAGGCTGGGCAGCAGAACATGGAGCTTGGGTGGCCATAACCAAGGCAGCAGAAGCTAGAAATATAGCCACAGGGCAAAATGCTTTAAAGCTTGCTACACACAGAATATCACAGATTTATGTGCCCTCATTCAGGCCTCTGACAAGGAAGGGAAAATAGTACCAAGGCATAGCCCTGAGAGACAGAAGCTGAGAAAGTAATGACCACCAACATGAAGGAATCCCAATCCTCCAGCAGCAAAAGGAGTAAACAACAACAAAACACTCTTGATCCTGGAAAATTTCTATGGAGAAAAAAGATCAAAATACAGAATCCACAGCAGAGAGTGACAAATAAGCAATTACATCCAAACTTTCCTCCCAAAATGGAAATTGGTCACAAGATCTCAAGGAACTGAAAAAGGACTTCAAGAACTAAATAAGAAAAATAGAAGAAAAATGGGAAGAAAAGTGGGAAAAAGAAATGAAAGTAATACAAAAAGAAAATAATACTTTAAAAGACAAAATTGCCCAGATGGAAAAAGAGGCACAGAAACAAAATAAATAAATAAATAAAATTTAAAAAAGAAATATCTCATTGAAAAGACAACTGATCAGGACAACTGATCCAAGAAAGACCATTTGAGAATTATTGGTTTATCAGAAAGCCTGGAACAAAAGGAAAGCCTTGACATCATAGTATAAGAAATTATCCAAGAAAATTCCCCTGATATTCTTGAACAAGAGGGAAAGAGTCCATATATCACCCCCCTACATCAAATCCCCAAAAGACAACCCACAGGAATGTTATAGCCAAATTCAAGAGCTTCTGGGCCAAGGAGAATATATTGTCAGTAGCCAGAAAGACACAAGTCAGATATCAAAGTGTCCCAGTCAGGATTACAAAGGATCTGGCAGCCTCCACACTAAAGAACTACAAGGCTTTGGATAAAATATTCAGGAATTCAAAAGAATTGGTTCTACAACCAAGAAATCACCTACCCATCAAAACGGACTATATACTTTCAGGGCATTTAACAAAATAGAAGATTTCCAAGCATTTCCTAAAGAAAAGACCAGAACTTAATAGAAAATTTAATGTCCACATACAAAATTCAAGTGAAACATAGCAAGGTAAACAAGAAAGAGTGGAAATTTTTTAAAGGACTTCAGTAAGGACAAATTGATTATATTCCTATGAGGAAAAATGATATCTGTAAACCTTAAAAATCTTTTCATTATCATAGTAGACAGAAGTAATATTCATAGGTAGAGGTTATGGTATTAAGTTGTTTAAGATACTATGTAAAAAATTGGGGGAGGGAGGAAAAAAGAGGTTATTAATAAGAGAAACTTGAAAGAAGAAAAAGATAAATTATACCACACAAAGAGATGCATGGGAGGGGAAGGGGAAGAATACTATAAGAAGGGGAGGAAAAGAGTGCTAATAGGTCATACTTAAATCTTACTCTCAGTGGAAGTTCTGAGAGGGAAGAACAACCAGATCTTTGGGGAATAGAATTCTATCTTACCTTACAGGGAAACTGGCTGAGAGAAATAATGAAGAGGGGCATTGGGGTGGGGAGTATTAAAAGGGAGGGAAAGGTTGGGGAGGCACAATTAATAGATCTTAAAGAGAAATAAAGGGGAATAAGAAGGGAGGGGTGGGAAGGAAGGAAAATAAGGGTGGGGAAAAGAGGGACTGATTAAAAGCAAAACATGGGTGTAGAAGGAAATAGTGAAAGAAAGAAGGGCAGGAATAAAAGAGGAAATCCAAATATATTCCATAATATAAATGACCTCTATAATTCCCTCCCTTGTCTTTTTCTTCATCTATGTCCTCTTTTTTCTTAGTCTATATGCCCTTCTAAGAATCCTTCTTTTAATCTTTTCTTTTGCCTTCTTATATATGTTGAAAAAAATAATTCTTCTATGTGCATGCATTATTGCCTCTTTTACCAAGATTCAATGACAATAATGTAGTAGCAGTAACACTTCTTCATCCTCTCCTTCTCTTCACTGTAACATTTCTTTCATTCAAGTCTCTTTTTTATGAAATGGCTTTCTAATTTTTCTCTCCACATCCAATTTTTATTTGTTTTTAAGTAATTCTATTAAATTTAATTCTACTTTGAATTATCTTCTTTTATCTAAAAATTCTTCTTCAAATCACCCAAATGATGATATTCTTAATGTTTAAATATGCCATTTCCCCAGATTAGAGTAAACAATAACTGATCTTTTATATTATCTTCTTATATTCTCATTCTTTTATATGGAATTTTCCTTTCAGATCTGGTCTTTTCTTCAAGAACACTTTAGTGTCTTTTATTTCTTTAAATGACCACTTCTGTCTTCTTAATTTGTAAGTAATAAATCTTTCTTTTAAAATCTCCAGTGATCAGTGTGTCCTTGAATTTCAAGGTCCTGCAGATCAAGTGCCCATTAATTAGGAAAAATTGCAAAGATAAAAGTATGTTACGTCTATCCTGACTCAGGTTGTGCTCTGTGACCTATGGTTTTGGATATAACCAAGGTGGGAGTTGTTTTTTTTTTTTTTTTGGTTTGAATAAATATATTTTTACATGATTTTCTTTTTTCCCTTTTTTCATAATGGAAAAGGGTAAGAAAAAACTGCTTTCAAATATAAAAAATCCTGGTGGAAAAAAAGCAGAAATAGTACTAAAAACCCAAAGAAAGGAAAAGAAATGGACTTTAGTATGTATACTTAAAGAAGGATTATGTCTGAGGAGATTCAATTTTGAAGTCAGAAAGTGACCTATTCTTAATATATCTGAAAGATATACCTTCAATTTTTTGGGTGGGGGGTGGGAATTAGAAACATCACCACTATCATAAAAAGTGTTCAAAAAACAAATATAATTACAGAACCACTTGTCTATTTTCCCAGCTCTGTAAAATTTAAGACCAATCTAGGCACATGTCAAAGTTGTCATTGGCAGAAATTTGAGATGGTGTGCTGTCATTCAATCAATACCCATTGTAAAGCACCTACTATGTGATGAAGAGATATCTGTATTATTGTGGATAAAAAAACTGACCTCACAGCCAGAGAAGGCATGCTAGCCCAGAACAAACCAACCATCTTTGACTGAGAAACATTTTTCACTTTTGAGTTCCCTATACCTCTGCAATACCAGGTCTAGTTCCAATCCTTAATTCTATATTTAAATTACTTTGCTATTTAGAGAGAGACAAAGACAAAAGTAAAACAGTCCCTACTCTCAAGAAGTTTACATTCTAATACAAAGACAGTATGCACAAATGCAGGCATATACAAAATTCACTTAAAGCAAATACAAAGGAATAAAGAAGAAAAGATACTAGAGATAATGCCAGAGATGAGTTTCAAATGAAACCAGGGATTCTAGTAAGGGAAGATGAAAAGGGAAAGGTATAATATTCCAAGTATAAGATACATTCAATGAAAAAGCACAGAGATTAGAATATCATATGTGAGGAACACTAAGAAAAGTAGGTTATTTGGGATTTTTTTGCTTTGAATTTATTTATTTAATTGATTAATTTAGAATATTTTCCAAGGTTACATGATTCATATTCTTTCCTCCCCCTCCTTCCTCTCCCCTCCCATAGCCACTGGGTTTTATACATATTTGTCAAGATCTATTTCCATATTATTAATATTTGCAAGAGTGATCATTTAAAGTCTACATCCCCGGGGGCAGCTGGGTAGCTCAGTGAATTGAGACTCAGGCCTAGAGATGGGAAGTCCTAGGTTCAAATCTGGCCTCAGACACTTCCCAGCTGTGTGACCCTGTGCAAGTCACTTGACCCCCATTGCCTACCCTTACGACTCTTCTGCCTTGGAGACAATACATAATATTGACTCCAAGATGAAAGGTAAGTGTTTAATAAAAAAAATAATAAAGTCTACATCCCCAAACATATCCCCAACAAACCATATAATCAAACAAATTTTTTGTCTATGTTTCTGCTTCCACAGTTCTTCCTCTGGATGTGGTTAGTGTTCTTTCTCATGAGTCCTTCAGAATTGTTGCTAGTAGAGAAGTCCATTACATCTGATTGTACCATAGTATATCAGTCTCTGTGTACAACATTCTCCTGGTTCTGCTCCTTTCACTCTGCATCAATTCCTAGAGGTCATTCCACTTCACATGGAATACCTCTAGTTCATTATTCCTTTTAGCACAATAGTATTCTATTACCAACAGATACCACAATCAGTTCAGCCATTCCCCAAACAAAGGGCATCCCCTCATTTTCCAATTTTATTTTTATTTTTTAAAACCCTTACCTTCCATCTTGAAATCAATACCATGTATTGGTTCCAAAGCAAAGCCACCCAAAAGTCCCCCATTTTCCAATTTTTTGCCACTACAAAGAGCGTGGCTATGAAAATTTTTGTACACATATTTTTCCCTGCTATCTCTTTGGAGTGCAAACATAGCAGTGGTATGGCTAGGTCAGAGGGTAGGCAGTCTTTTAAAGCTTTTTGGGCATAGTTCCAAATTGCCTTGGAGAATGGTTGGATCATTTCACAATTCCACCAGCAATGCATTAGATTCCCAATTTTGTCATATCCCCTCCAACATTTATTACTTTCCTTTCCTGTCATGTTAGCCACCATGATAGGTATAAGGTGGTAACTCAGAGTTGTTTTGATTTGCATTTCTAGAATTATAAGACATTTAGAACACTTTTCATGTGGTAGTTTTGATTTATTTATCTAAAAATTGTCTAATCATGTCCCTTGACTGTTTATCAACTGGGGAATGGCTTGATTTTTTGTACAATTGATTTAATGCCTTATAAATTTAAGAAATTGAACCTTTTACAGAGGTTTTTGCTAAATTTTTTTCCCCAAATTTGTTGCTTCCCTTCTAATTTTGGTTGTATTGGCTTTGTTTGTACAAAACTCTTTAGTTTAGTGTAATCAAAATTATTCATTTTACATTTTGTAATTTTTTTCTAACTCTGCTATAGAAGAAAATAGTGAAAGAAGTGTATAAGTGGAAATTGTGTACTCTTTAGACTTAAAAAGGGGAGGAAGAAAAATCAAATAATGAATATCAAAAATGAAAAGGGTGAACTCATCACCAATGAAGAGGAAATAAAAGCAATCTTTAGGAGCTATTTTGTATAATTATATGCCAATAAATATGACAATCTAAGTGAAATGGATAAATATTTATAAAAATACAAATTTCCCAGATTAGTAAAAGAGGAAAGAGAACCCTTAAATAATCCATGTCAGAAAAAAGAAATTGAACAAGCCATCAATTAACTCTCTAAGAAAAAATCCTGCGAGCCAAGTGTCTTCACAAGTGATTTCCATGTAACATTTAAAGAATATTTAATTCCAATTATATATAAACTACTTGGGCAAATAGGCATAGAATAAATCCTACCAAATTGTTTTTATGAAACAAATAAGGTACCTAAGCCAGGAAGAACAAAACATTGAAAGAAAAGCATATGCCAATTTAAATGATTAATATAGATGTAATAATTTTAAATAAGGAGACTACAGCAGTATATTACAAGGATCATTCACTATGACCAGGTGGGATTTATACAAGTAAGGCAGGTCTGGATTTATATTAGGTAAACAATAATCATAATTTACCATATATGTGTAACCAAACTTACAGAAAATACATGCTTATCTCAATAGATGCAGGAAAAGACTTCAACAAAATATTACACTCATTCCGTTTTAAAAGCATAGAGTACAGTAATAAAGGAGTCATTCCTTAAAATGATAACTAGTATCTACAAAAACCTTCAACAAGTATCATCTGCAATGATGGAGATAAGTTAGAAAGCCTTCCCAGTAAGATCAGGAGTAAAGCAAGAAGGCTCATTATCATCACTATTAGTTAATATTGTGTTAGAAATACTAGAGAATCAACTAAAAAACTAGCTGAAATAATTAAAACTTTAATAAAGTTCCAGGATATATGAAAAATCCATATAAATCATGAGCATTTCTATATATTATCAGTAAAGTCCAGCAGCAAGAGTTATAACATGAAATTCCATTTAAAATAAATCTAAACAAAAATCATTGGAATGTATTTGTCAAGGCAAACACAGGAATTATATGAACACAATATACAAAATAACACAATTTACACAAAATGACACAAATTACAAACTACTTTTCACACAAAGTCAGATCTAAACAATTAGAAAAATATTAATTACTCATGGGTAACTCAAGCTAATATAATAAAAAGGCAATTCTACCCAAACCAATTTATTTATTCAGTGTCATACCAATCAAACTACCAAATAATTATTTTATAGAACTAGGAAAAACAATAACAAAATTCATCTTCAGGGAAAAAGTTAAAGAATATCAGTGGAATAACAAAAAATGTGAAGGAGGGAGACCTAGCAGTACCAGAACTCATACTATAAAGCAGCAATCATCAAAACAATCTGGTAGTGGCTAAAAAACAGAATGGTAGAGATTTGGGTGGTTCAATGGATTGAGAGCCAAGCCTAGAGATAGGAGGACCTAGGTTCAAATCAGGCCTCAGATACTTTCTAGTTGTGTGACACTGAGCAAGTCACTTAACCCTCATTGCCTAGCCCTTACCACTCTTCTGCCTTGGAGCCAATACACAATATTGACTCCAAGATGGAAGGTAAGGATTTAAAAAAGTAGAATGATAGATCAATGGAGTAGATATAGAATATATAGGGGTCATTGACCTTAGCAAGATAGTATTTAATAAAAACATAGATCCATTTTTTTTAGAAAAAGAACTTAACTATTTAACCAAAACTACCTTGGAAAATGAAAAACAGTATGACAGAAACTAAATATTTCACCTTAAATCAAGATAAGTTCAAAATGGACATGATTTACATATAAACAGTGATACTATAACTAGATTAAAGAAACACAGAATAGTTTACTTGGAAGATCTTTGGAGAAGAGAAGTATTTATGACCAAATAAAAGATAGATTATTTATGTAAAATTATTTTTATTAGATTAAATTAAAAAGCTTTTGCTTGACTTTTCCTGGATCTCATCCTCATACACCAGTTCTGTTCTTTGGTACTTACCTCATAGAAGCTTTCAATGGTATCTTTTTCCTCTCTCTTTTGGTTACTCATTTTATTTACTTTTTTTTTCTTCTGCCCTACGGACATATAGACTTGTCTCTCTATTAATTTATAGAACCAGACTGTTTGAGCTGTTATGCCATGAAGCTGAATCTTCTCTTTTCTCAGTCCTTTGCTAGTAAACTGGATTCATCTGATTGAGCTAACCTGCTGAGCTCAGCCTGCTGAGCAGACTGAGGATGTTCAGCAGGTGGCCCCCCAATTCCTTCTTGCCAGTGCTCATTATAACCCTGTACCATGTGTGGTGGGTCAGAGGTGAATAAGCAATTTTCATATGAAGAAATCAAAGCCATCAATAACCATATAAAAATGTCTTAAATCTCTCTTGATTAGAGAAATGAAAATTAAAACAATGCCAAGGTACCTTGCAACTATCAGACTGGCCAATATAGCAGTAAAGGAAAGTGATAAATGTTGGAGGGGATGTGGCAAAATTGGGACACTAATGCATTGTTGGCGGAGTTGTGAATGGATCCAATCATTTGGAGGGCAATTTGTAACTATGACCAAAGTATCATAAAACTGTGAATACCCTTTGATTCAGTAATACCACTGCGAGGTCTATATCCTGAAGAGATGTGAAAAAAGTGAAAGTACCTAGTTGTACAAAAATATTTATAGCAGTTCTTTTTGTAGTGGTAAAGAATTGGAAACTGAGAGAATGTCCATCAATTGGGGAATAGCTGCACAAATTGTGGTATATGTTGGTAATAGAATACTATTGTGCAAGATGATTTCAGAGAAGCTGGAAAGATTTTCAGGAAATGATACAGAGCAATCTCAGCAGAACTTGGAGAGCATTGTGCACAATAATAAAATTAGATGATGATTATCTGTGAAAACTTGACTACTATCAGCAATGCAAAGATTTTGGACAATCCTTAAAAACATGAGGGGAAATGCTATCCACCTCCAGAGAAAGAACTATTGAAGCCATCTTTCACATCAGTGTATTTACAGTTTTATTTTGGGGTTTTGTTTATGTGTAAATTTCCTCTTATAAGGAATGACAATAAAAATAAAATTAAAACAGGAAAAAGGAAGAGAATTTAGAATTCAAAATATTTAAAAAATTTTACATGTAATAGATGTAATAGGGGAAAAATAAATTTTTCTTTAAAAAAAGGAAAGTATTCTTGTCACTTTAATCTTCTCCTGGTTCTGCTTATTTCACTCAGCTTCAGTTCATGCAGTTTTTCCATGTTTTTCCAAACTCTTCTTGCTTGTCATTTCTTAAAGGGCAATAATATTTCATTACGATAATTTACTATAAATTGTTCAATCATTCCTGAATTGATAGATAACCCCTCACTTTCCAAATCTTTGCTTAAACATATTTTTAATGTATTTTAATAAGTTTTTTTTTGCATACAAAACTAGTAATGTTATTGCTGGGACAATAAGCATGTATTGTTTTAAAGGCCTTTGGTAATAGGTCCAAATTGCTCTGCTGAATGAATGATTAACCTCACATCTCCTCCAACAATGCATTCATGTCTCAAGCTTTCCCAAATTTCCTCCAAGTTTTGTCATTTTCCTTTTCTGTCATAAAAGCCGATCTGATAGGTGTGGGGTGATACCTCAAAGTCGTTTTAATTTTCCTTTCTTTAATCAATAGTGATTTAGAGCATTTTTATGAATATAGAGAGCTTTAATTACTTCTTTTGAGAACTGCCTGTTCATGTCCTTTGACCATTAATTAATCAATATAATTGATTTTATTCTTATGTATTCAACTAATAACTATGTATTTGAGAAATGAGTTCTTTATTGAAGAATCTTTTTAAAACTGTGTACTATTATGATTACTGTGTATTGCTTTCCAACCTATCTACCTAGGTTTAGTCATTAATCTCCAGCTCCTCCAGTTTGTCTTTTTTTACCTCCATCTTGATTTTCTCCTTCCCCTATTACTTTCTTATTTGGGAGGATAGCTTTTATACCCACTTGGCTGTTTCCCCCTCATATTCCTCATATTTCCCCTCATGTTTATGGTCTTCATTTATTGAGCCAATTCTTGGAACTGTGACTAAGGTCCATAGGTCCCCTGTGGCTGCAAGTACTAGTATATACTGGTGCTCTTCCTCACCCTGCAACTACAACCCAGGACTTTGATCTTGCTCTGTGTATGGGCAATGAGATTAGAGTATTATTATATCCTCAGCCAGAAAAGGGACTCCTTTAATTTCCTTCTGAACAGCTTACTGTCTGTGGCTAAGAGCACTGGAATACTTGGCTGTTGTTTCAGTTGCATCAAAGGCCTGTTGCCTCAGTGGGGCCTGCCCTGGGAAGCTGTGCTCCATTTCAATCCTGATGAACCAATCTCTATTGTAGGCCTACTAAGTTGTTTTGGGCTGAAAAATTACTTCAGCTTATCTTTTTGTATGTTATTCTGCTGTAGAATTCATTTTCAAGCCTCATATCATTACTTCATAAAGGATAATTAGGTAGAAATCAGATAGGTTCCTATACTTTTGCTGTCATCTTGGCTCCACCCAAATTTCCTAATAGTTTTATGCTATTCAAATTTATTCATATTAAAAAGTCTTTCTTTCCTGTTCTCTTGTAGAATTTGTGGTCTGTCGAATTGCTTTTATTTCTTCCAATAATATTTTATTTTATTTTTAGTCAATTATATGTAGGGACAATTTTAAACATTTGTTTTCTGTTATTTTGTAATCTGAATTCTCTCCTCCACTCTTACTCTCTCTTCTATGAAGACAGCAAGCAATCTCAGATAGGTTATACAGGTATTATTTGCAAAACATATTTCTGTATTTGACATGTGAAAAGAGACACATCACATACAAGAAAAAAACTCATGAAGGAAGTAAAATGAAAAATGGTTTCTTCAGTCTCCAAAAATCAGACTTCATCAGTTGAAATGACAGTGGATAGCATTTTTCATCATCAGTTCCATGGAGTGGTCTTGGATTCTACTGCTGATAAGAGCTAAGTTATTCACAGGTGATTTGTACAGTATTGATCTTGCTGGGTTTGTTTTCCTGGTTCTGCTCACTTCACTTTTCATCATTTTATCTGCCTTCCCATGTTTGTGTGTGTATATGTGTGTGTGTGTGTGCATATGTGAGATCTTCTTTATCATTTCTTACAGCACAATAATATTCCATTAAGATCATATACCACACTTCATTCAGCCCTCCCCCAGTTGATGGACATCCCCTTAAATTCTAATTATTTTACACCACAAAAAGTGGTGCTATAAATATTTTTGAATAAGCAGATCCTTTCCCCCTATTTTGATTCCTTTTGGATACCTACTTAGTAGTGGTTTTGCTGGATCAAAGGGTATGCACAGGTTAATGATTCTTTTGACATTGTTCCAAATTGTTCTCCAGAGTAGTTGTATCACTTCACAGCTACATCAACAGTTTATTAGTGTCCCAATTCTCCACATTCTCTTTAATATTTATTTTCCTTTTTTGTCATATTAATCTGATAGGTGTGAGATGTTACCTCAAATTTATTTTAATTTGCATTCCTCTAATCAATGGTGATTTGGAGCACTTTTAAAAAATAAGACTATAGTTTTAATTTCTTTATATGAGAATTAATTGTTCATATCCTTTGACCACTTATCATTTGGTGGGTGACTTGTATTTTTACACTTTTGACCCAGTTATCTACATATTTAAGAAATGAAGACTTTGCCAGAGATATTCATTATAAAAATTTCCCCAGTTTTTGTTTTCCTCTAATATTAGGTGCATTAATTTTTTATGTGAAACCTTTATTAATTTAATGTAATCACAATTATCTATTTTATATCTTGTAATGTTCTCTATGTCTTGTTTGATTATAATTTTTTTTTTCCTTATCCAAATGGCTGACAGGTCAACTATACCTTTATCCCCTAATTTGTCCATTGTATCACCCTTTATCTCTAAATCATGTATCAATTTTAACTTTTACTTGGTACATGATATGAGATGATCTATGCCTAGTTTCTGCCACATTGTTTCCTATTTTTCTCAGCATTTTTTCAAATATTAAGTTCTTCCAAAAGCTTGGATCCTTGATTTTATCATATACTAGGTTAATATGATCATTTATCACTGTGTTGAGTACTTAATCTATTCCATTGATGCACTATATTTCTTAACCAGCAACTTATTATTTTGATTGCTACTTAATAATGCATTTTGAGATTCGGTAGAGTTACATCCTCTTTCTTCCAGTATAGACACCACTCTAAGGAGGAAGGGCTTTGATGATAACATTAGAATTAGAAAGAACCTGGTATCCTGTAGAAGTCATGAGTTGCCTTAGCCATATGTGTTCTCTTTGCGTGCTGCACACAGTGTAATCTAAGTCTTTTCCCATTCTTCTCACCAATATTTTGTATTTTTGCAGGAGGAGAAATCAGGATAGGACATTGGTGAGACATTTGTATCTATTGTTTTTATTATTTTGATTTAGTTAATGGTTTCGTCTTGAACTAATGATCTTTTTTTAACATTTATTAATATTCATTTTTTAGAAAAGTTAACATGGTTATATGATTCATGCTCCTACTTTCCCCTTTACCCCCCGAACTCCTCTACTCGCCCATGGCTGATGTGTATTTCCACTGGTTTTAACATGTGTCATCGATCAAGACCTATTTCCAAATTGATGATAGTTGCATTGGTGTGGTCGTTTCAAGTCTACATCCCCAATCATGTCTGCCTTAACCCATGTGTTCAAGCAGTTGTTTTTCTTCTATTTCCACTCCTGTAGTTCTTCCTCTGAATGTGGGTAGTGTTCTTTTCCATAAGTCCCTCAGAATTGTCCTGGGTAATTGCATTGCTGCTAGTACAGAAGTCTATTACATTCTATTTTACCACAGTGTATTGGTCTCTGTGTTCAATGTTCTTCTGCTTTTTGTGCTCTGCTTCAATTCCTGGAGATCTTTCCAGTTCACATGGAATTCCTCCAGTTTATTATTCCTTTGAGCGCAATAGTATTCCATCACGAGCATATACCACAATTTGTTCAGCCATTCCCCAATTGAAGGACAAACCCTCCTTTTCCAGTTTTTTGCCACCACAAAAAGCACAGCTATAAGTATTTTCCCACAAGTCTGTTTATCTATGATCTCTTTGAAGTACAAACCCAACAATGGTATGACTGGATCAAAAGGCAGCCATTCTTTTATAGCCCTTTGAGCATGAACTAATGATCTTTTTGTATCTACCAGCTGATTGTTAGTGTTAAGCACATTATTGAAAGCTTGTGAGCTATAGTGGTAGAAAGGCAGCTCCACACATTAACTGAGAATCTTAGGACAGTTATCTACCTGAAGACTCAACCTGCAAGTGTGTGAGTGATGAATTGGGTGAGTAATGCAATGGGGGTGTTACATAAAATTTTGACTAAATCTTTGTTAAAACATGTTTTCTCTTTCTATAAAAAGTGCTATTTTTGTCAAATATTTCTAGTTCCACAAGTCAATTTGGCTTTTTTTTTATTTCAGCAAACTAAGTTGGTTCATGAAAGAATTATAAGACCAATTTTAAGAGTTGCATTTTTCAAAACAAAGAGTGCTTTTCAAAACATAAAAAGATATGTTTAACTAAGTAAATGCCTTTTTATTTTTAATAATATTTTTCTAGGTTCTTTTAATTTTTATTTTTTAAACAACTTTGCATTTTAAGTGGAGCAAATATTATTAACTTCATTTTAATATTGAAGAAACTGATTCTAAGATTTAAATTATTTGCCCAAGGCCATAATACTAGCAAGCATAAGAGGCATATTCTCTGAATTCAGATGTCATGCCCTTTCTAATATATCATGCCTTTTCTTTTATTCTTATCATTTTATGGTAGTTTAGTGTTCCTATGTTTTTAAAATATGTTTTTAATTTTGTATATTAACTACCCCCTCCACTGCTTTTCTTTAGGCATACTCCCTAGCCTCCAGTCTATTCTTCTTCTCAACTTTTCCTTTCAGTCTCTTCTCATCTGTTCACTCCTTGGAGTCTTTCCTTTGTCCTCTTTCAAATGTAATTGTGAGCAACTGTATATTAGCTTTAACTTTCCAGATAATCTTTGTATAATTTCTTTGACAAGCAGACATTTTATGGTCACAAAACTGCTTGACAAAATTTCTTACAAAGTCATATCTCCATATTCTCTAATATTAAAAATCATATACTTATGAAGAATGCTGAATTGATCAGGTACCCATAGTTTATAATTCAACTATAATTCTCCTCACAACTTGAGATGCTCCATAGTGTTGAAGAAACTGAAAATCATATACAAGATATAAAAATGTGTTCATTTTGCCAAAGGGGCAAAAAAGCTTCAGAAATTATGAACTTTGTACATTAAATTGATGTCTGTTAATTTGGAGATTTTTTTAAATGAAATTTGAAATCATCTTATAAACCTAAGAATCAGACTTTTTTAATGAAAATAAGTTAAGGTTCTTTCCAAAATTACTCTTACCACTGAAAGATCTAATATAAAATTTTTCTGTACTATCTAAAATAAGTTGCTTTTGAGTTCCTTCCTCTCTTATCCCAGTTAAAGGATATTATAGGGTTTTTAAGTGTTTGTTGGAAGACAAATCAATTAATTTTATAGCATTGCCAGCACAAAAGCTCTTGCAGTAATAGTACAATTTAAAATTTTGTATTAGTGTTAACTAGTCATCAGAGTATTCATCAATAGCCTCATAGATTTAAGGTTGGAAGTGACCCCAGAGGTCAACTACTCCAACCTCATTTTAAAAATGAGTCCCAGAGAGGCTAAGTACTGTGTAAGAGGTAGGATGGGGACGGGGTTAACTTTAAAATTACAAACCTCTGTTGTCACATTTATTATAGAAGAGTCTCCCACTTATCATTTAAAAATCATATCGTTTTTAAAGCTGGAAGTGATGCTGTGGCACAGTTCTTGGAACATTATAAGTATTTAATAAATGGCATTTTGGGGGGCAGCTGGGTTGCTCAGTGGATTGAGATCCAGGCTTAGAGACAGGAGGCTCTGGGTTCAAATGGAGTCTCAGATACTTCCTAGCTGTGTGGCCCTGTGCAAGTCACTTAACCTCCATTTCCTAGCCCTTACCACTCTTCTGCTTTGGAAACAATACACAGTATTGATTCTAAGATGGAAAGTAAGGGTTTAAATAAATAAATGGCATTTTTTTCATTCATGCATTTACATGTTCAGTACGAATAAATCATTAGCATTTCATATCAGTTGCATTTTATTCCTGCTGACTATTTTAGGGCACAAAGATGAGAGACTAGAGAGTAGTTCATACAACTTCACAATTATATTATACTTGTGGAAAGTGAACATTTAGAACTATTAATTTGTTTTTTTTATAGGAATTTTTTTGATTCATCTGAGAAAAAAATGGGAGGTTTGCCCAATGATCCCTTCACCTCACTCTGAAAATGGGAGGTCTGGAGCAGGAGATTTTTCCACCCTGTTTTCTAATTAGATTTTTGCTTGCCACCCCTTTAAAAATGGTAGAAATGGCTCTGCTCCTACACTGAGGTCTAAATCAGCCAAGTTTCTACCTGTGTTCTGTCAATCACAGATAATGGAAGCCTTTGGGAAACTATTGTTGTTCCAGAAGAATTATCAGGCTAAAAAAAAGAGAAAGAGAAAGGGAGAATGTCCCATTAAGCAAGAAGCCTCAGGGTAACTAACTGTCTCACCATCAATTTGAGAACCTGGAGCCCGAAGAAACACTTAAAGCATTTCAGAAGTGTCATTTGCAAGCATTTGGGATTTCCTACAATGCTGTAAATGAAGAACATATTTTCGTGTTCTTTTCTCCAAATGTTTTATATCTCCAAACACAAGCCCATTTTGTTCATCATATAAATACATAACACTAACCCACAAACTTAAAAATAATGTATATAACAAGGATAAAACAATTTAAAGAGTAAAGTTGAAGCAATAATATCATACATAATATTAACAGAGATGATTTAAGATTTAATGGCTTCTTAGTTTTCCTTGTGACTGACAGGTTAACACAAAATATATATACAGATGCACATGTGTATAATATATGTATATATATCCATATATGTATGTGCATATAAATATCTAGACATAAATACACACATATATCAATATATATTTATACATACAGTATATATACGTACACAAGCATGTACACAGATATATGAAAGGATGCTGACTTTAGAATCAAAAGACCAGAATTAGGGTTCCAAATTTGTTTCTGATTAATATTATATATATATATATATAACTTTAGGAAAATTAAATAACTTCCCTCAACCTGAGTATTTGCAAATTTCAAAAGAAGTGACTTGATTAGGTGCCTTTTACAACCCCTTTCAGTTTTGTGTCTATGATCTTATTTTTTCCCTTTTAAAGTAATAGTTAGTCATCTCTAGACATATAATTAAAATTGATATTATCTACATTTTAATAAGATAATCATGAATTCAGTACTTCATATGAAAGGTTTAGTTTATTTGTTTTGGGGAGATTATATTATTCAAATAAATGTACATATTCTACAACTTTTTTTTTCACAAGGAAGAATTCATTTGTGTTTCCTAAAAAAATACCTGGAAAAGGCTGAAGTGCAATAAAAAAGGAAAGCTGTTAGAGAACATAGTGATATTGCATATCACCACAGTGCTTAAATGCCTGTGGTAATAGAGATAGGACCTGCATCTATTATTTCATAGGGATCTCCAAGATAAGAAATTTCCCTACATCAATGTAGGATAGCACCTTTGTATCGCTGATTTGTCTAGGACAGTGATTCCCAAAGTGGGCGCCACCGCCCCCTGGTAGGTGCTACATCAATCCAGGAGGTAGTGATGGCCAAAGGTGCATTTATCTTTTCTATTTGCTATTAAATTATTATTTCTATTTCTATTATCTATTTCTAATTGTTATTAAAATTTTAAAAATTTTAATTTCCAGGGGGCTAAGTAATATTTTTCCTGGAATAGGAAAGGCCAAAAAAGTTTGGGAACCACTGGTCTAGGACATGTGGGACCTGGTCCTATGTTTTATAGACCCCCAAAATAGCACTCTATTCACTATACCTCATTTTTTATCCATACTAATCTTTCATCATTATTAAACTGATATTAATAGATTTTTCTATGGCTTCTATATAACTAGACTTTCTAAAATAGATGATAATTGTTTTTTGAAATCTGAATTATATTTTCCAATTTTCCTTCCCTGTATCTATTTTCATGAACATATACAAAGTTTAAGTCCTCTATTAATGGAAAAGAATACTTTATTTGGTGTCAGAAAATGGGGGTTCAAGTCCTGGCTCTGTCACCTGCTACATGAGTTGTCACTGAATACCTCTGAGCTTCAAATAAATGGAATTAGAATAAACGATGCTTAAGGGCTGAACAACCTCTGACATATAAAATGTTCATAAGAATTTGAATCTTTAACAGCATTTCATTCTTTTTATAATCTTTTTAGAAATTCATGCCATTTTGGAAAAAAATCATTCCAAAGTCCAGCATAGTATTACCACTAAGTAAGCAAGTTCCTGGACATAGGCATTGTTTCTGAGAATGGGGTTTCTGTGTTCCTACAGATTTATGACAGACAATGGAAGATGAAGTGTGGAACCTTAAAGACATATAGAGATAGATTGGATAACAAAGAAAATAACAAAGAAAAGATAAAGAAAAACAAAGAAAGCTAAAATCACAATCTTAATGAAAGATTTACCATACCTAGGGAATCAGGAGGAATTCTCCCCATTATTGGATGACCAGAATAGGCATTTCTTAGAATAACCCTTCATTCTGTTGACACTTATTTCTGTTTCAGTTGTCTCATATAAGTTGATTGTTATCTCCAAAACAAAAATAGTAATAATAATAATACACACTAATGAAGTATTTTAAGGTTTGCAAAGTTATTTACAAATATTTCATTTTATTCTCATAATAACCCTGGAAGAGAAGTACTTTTTACCATCCCCATTTTACAGATGAGGAAATTGAAGTAAACAGACTGACCAAAGGAGTTTCACATCATAAAACTGCTAATAATTTCCCTTAAAAACAAAGATTCAGGGGCAGCTGGGTAGCTCAGTGGAGTGAGAGTCAGGCCTAGAGACAGGAGGTCCTAGGTTCAAACCTGGCCTCAGCCACTTCCCAGCTGTGTGACCCTGGGCAAATCACTTGACCCCCATTGCCCACCCTTACCAATCTTCCACCTATGAGACAATACACCGAAGTACAAGGGTTTAAAAAAAATAAACAAAGATTCACAATGTGTATACCCTTTGATCCAGCATTAACACTAGTAGGTCTATATCCCAAAGAAGTTAAAAGAAAATGGAAAAGGATATATTTGTACAAAAATATTTATTGCAGTTCTTTTTTGTAATCGCAAAGAGTTGAAAATTGAAGGGTTGTCCTTTAATTGGAGGATGGTTAAACAAGTTGTGGTATATGATTGTAATGGAATACTATTGGGCTATAAAAATGATCAGGATGATTTCAGAAAAACCTTTAAAAACTTACATGAACTAATACAAAACAAAGTGATCAAAACAACAAGAACACAATGACAACAATATGTTGTTGAACAACTATGAAGGACCTAATTATTCTCAACAATACAGTGATCTAACCCCAGATTTATGATTAAAAATTCCATCTGCCCTGAGAAAGAAATGATGCAGTCCAACATATACTGGCATACTGTATTTCACTTTCTTCTTTTACTTGTTTGAATTTTCTTTCACAAAATGAATAATACATAAGTGTTTTATGTGATTGCACATGTAAAATCTCTATCATTTTGCTTACCATCACAGGGAGGGGAAGGGAGAGATTTTGAAACTCAAAATATTTTTTAAAAGTTAAAATTGTTTTTACATGCAATTGGGGAAAATATAATATTAAAAAAACTTTTGAAAAGCAAAAAAAAATGAAGGCTTGCAATAAGAGTAGGCTGCTCTTAGAAAGATATTTCAGATCTAGGTCTGAGAATAATGTATGTAAAGCACTTTGCAGACTTTAAAGCACTATATATAGAACTGGTTTGAAATTGGACATAGTCTTTATAGTTGCAGAGGTTATCAGATGCCCCCTTTGTGTATGGTATTTTGCTGATTACACAGATTTTCAGTGAGATCTTCAAATATTCAAGTCCAACCTAATAATCCATGCAGGAAAAGACAAATGGAAGAATATCTCTTGTCCAGACTATAATAAGCAGTTGGCTGAACAGCCTATAGAACTATTACATTAATATACATCTCTTGGATAGACACTGAATATGGACAATGAGTTGGATCAAGAATTGAATAAGAGGGAGAGAGCAGAGTAGATTGCTTTTGGAAAATTGCATAGTGCTTTCAATCATCCGAAGCTGCTCCCTGGCACAAAAACCATATTAAAATAGTATTCTTCTGGTGATGCTATATGGCTGTGAATCATGGAATAGTGCAATCTGGGAACATTCAAAACTTAGAGTGACCTACAGTGCAGTTGAGAGAGAATGAGCAGGCTGCAGTATATTTTTAATGGTGATTTGTGTTCAAGAAGTGGTATAAAAATATATCATCCAGGAAATGGATGACAGAAAAAAGGAGGTGGGTTAGTTATATAGGATAACAAAGGATAAAAGAGGAATAAACCAAGTGCTGCAGTGGTAGCTTTGGTATATTAAAGAAAATATTAAAGGAAGGCAGTTAAAATATTTGGTTGCTCCTCAAATAGGGATTTTTGGAAAACCTAGTCAAAGATCACATAATGAGAAAATAAGGATAGTTTGAACCTTGAATCATTGGAATGTATACCACAGTGATGTCTCATTCTACAGATGATATCATAAACACTTATAAATTCCATTAAAGGAGCTTAAAAAAGGTTTTTAAACTGCTAAAAAAACTTATTCAAAATTCTATAATTTCAGTTATTGCTACCTTGCCATGGGGGAAAAGTAAGGAAACTATCATATCATTTTAATATTTATTATTTGATGTTAACAAATAATAATATTTAAAGAGAGGATGGTATGTAAGCATCTAGTATTATCAGAAAAATAAAACATTATAAGACCAGTGGGAGTTTTAGTGGGTATTAATTCACTATAATTCAATAATGTATTATGGCCATTAATAAACCTAATATAATATAAGAATAAATTAAGAAATTGATTAGGATTAGAGGGACCTTAGTCCTGTTTTGTGGTCAGAAAACATCTTGATTATTTTTTTTTCTTTTCTGAGTGTTATACTTTAGGAGGAACATCAATTTACATTGAGCATTCAGAAGAGGTCAGTTATTTTAAAGAGAGGACCTCTTTCATAATTGGATTGGCTGAAGTAATTAGGAAATGTTTACCTTGAAAAGGGAAAGCTAAAAAGACTTAAATAGTTTTCTTCCATTATTTGAAGGTACTATGAAAACGATAGAGCTGATTTGTGTTTCTCATAATAGCCATTATTCAGAATCAGCCTTGCTTCATTTATCTATTTTTTTAAATTTTTTTTAAACCTTTAACTTCTGTGTATTGGCTTCTAGGTGGAAGAGTGGTAAGAGTGGGCAATGGGGGTCAAGTGGCTTGCCCAGGGTCACACAGCTGGGAAGTGTCTGAGGCCGGATTTGAACCTAGGACTTCCCATCTCTAGGCCTGAGTCTCAATTCACTGAGCTACCCAGCTGCCCCTCATTTATCTATTTTTGAGAGCCCTAGACAGAGTGAACACCAAATAACATAAAAAAGAAAAAAATGACCTTGGTAATTTTAACTGATGGGAAATAATTGATTATTTATGTGGGAATCAGTCTTGAAATAGCTCTGTAATCAAATAAATAATTTGTTAGAGCAAGTATCAAATTTAACATTAAAGAATAAAAGTGAGGAAAAGATATGGTGTACAATTAAAATAACTTCAATCTCGTGTATTTAAAACAGCAACTGATGCAGAAAAAGAGAATCGATATACACTGACAAAATTTCATTCAAAAGTTTAATTGATATAAATCAATGTTCACTCTAAGGATCATAAAAAGCCTAAAAATCCTTAGATAATATTGATCTATTTGCCAAAAGAAGAGTTATAACAGTCAGGCCAATACCATTTTACAATATAATCTTGTTGATAAAATTCTGAAGATGATTGAAGATTATAAGCTCCATTACTTATGAAACACACACACACACACACACACACACACACACACACACACACAAAATGTAGGAAGAAAAATTTAAGAAAAATTAGTGAGAGATACAACTAAAAAAGAAAAAAAATACACTTCCGGACATTTAAGGGAGTTCCTGCATGTGGAAGACAGAAAAAAAGGTAAGATATTTTTGTCAAACCATTTGCCCAATCAATGAGAGTGGAGACATAACCAGGAGAAGTGGAAATAGCATAGAAGAAATCTCAGAGAAAAAGAATTAGCAAAATAAATTTCGGGAGAAGTCTATGTTAAAAGTAACCTAAGTTTGAAGGCACTGAGAGATCTATTCCCAAGATATGTAATAGAGAGAAAAATATTAAAGGCATGGTAAAACAAATATTCAAACCATATTACTAACCAAAATGGGTTTCAGATATATCAATTTCCTGAAAATGATCTGCAAAATCATCAGAAAAATTTTATTGGGAATATTACAAGGAAGAATTTACAAATAATGCTCCATGTTAGATTTTATTTTTAGCTTGGTGAAATTGACTAAATTATGTAGAAAATACAAGATTCCACACTATTCATTCTACTAAACCATTTAATTCAACTCAACAAAATAAAATTCTACTTTAAAGGTTTTCCACTTAGATGATGATTCCCATTCAAAAATCAAAATAGTACAAGGCTATGATATGTAGTTACATGAACAACCTCTGAATTTCATTTGGGTGGGTGCATAACTATATATATATATATATACACACACACACATATGTCTGTGTTTACACACATATATATTAACATTCATATTCATATGTATATATTTATAAATGCATTTGTAATTGAATTGGCAGCAATCTAGTAGAATGTTACCTTTGTGGGGACAGAGACTTCTTATTTTGTTTTTGCATCCCTAATAACCTGAAGGCACTTAGTAAATTCTTTCTTGTACTGAATTTTAAATAGATATGGAAAATGGACAATTTGAAATTTCTAGAATGGAAGAAGAGAAGGATAGTAGGTTCCATTACATTTAGTAAATATAAAATTATTTTAGTGATTCCTTAAAACAAAGTTCATGGAACATTAAAACTCCTAAATAATTGGAGGGGATATACAATGAATATGAACTGGTTGCAATAGATAGCAAGCAAGGAATTATAAGAGAAACATATGTATAAAGAATCAGAGAAAAGGATAACCAATACATCTATTGCCAAAAGAAGGTAAGGGAGATCTCTATCATATTGGATGAAGCTCCTATGACCAGCTGATGGTAGGATATGAACATAGGATAGGCAGACATAGATGGATTTAAATTGACACTATTGGCAGAAATAGGCATAATAAATTTACAAATCCAAAAAAGTAGTAGACTATTAAACTAATATATAAACTATCAGAGCATAATTAAAATATATTTCGGGTAATTTTCAGAGAATCACAAAATGGTAGAATAAAAAGAAACTATAGAGACCACTGAATCTCAACTCATTTTACAGATTAGGATTTTTATGTAGAAGAGTGAAACTGCTTATCTGAGGTCATGTATCTGACAAGTGGAAAAGTTATAACATTAGTTGTCTTTAAAGTTCCACGTCTGATGTTCTTAGAATTCCACTCTAATATTATATATTTTGCCAAAATTTGCAAATATTTTAAAAAATGAACCATCTCAGAATTGTTTTCCTTGTTTTAACTATTACTTTTTAAAACATATTCTTTTTTATTTATTATAAATATGCATATTCAAGAAAAACAAATTTTCACATTAGCTATCTATGACATTCCCTCTCCCTTTTCTTCTGTCCTTTCCCCTCCCCAAGAAGGCAGGCAATGTGGTATGGGTTATTCAAATATTATCATGTAATATATATTTTCCTTTATACCATGTTGTGAAACAAGATGCAAATTTTTTATATTAGAAAAAAAAAGCTTTAAGGAAATAAATTCAAGAACAATATGTTACAATTTGTTTTGAGACTGTATCTGCTCATTCTATGGCTATGAATATCCTTTTTTGTTATTAATACATTGGAGTTATCCTGGATCCTAGCCCTGCTGAAAACAGTTAAGTATTCACAGTTGATCACTATGCATTATTATTGTTACTGGGTACAACATTCTCTTGGTTCTGTTCACTTCAGTTTGCATCATTCCATATCAGTCTTCTCAGGTTTTGTTATTGTTTTTTGATCATCTTGTTTGTCATTTCTTATGGAACAATAGTTTTTCATTACAATCATATACCAGAACTTGTTCAGCCATTCCCCAGTTTATGGACATCCTTTTAATTTCCAGTTTTTTGCTACCACAAAAAGGCTGTTTTAAATATTTTAGAACATATCATTTATATTCATTTTTCCTTGATCACCTTAGGAAATAAAACTAATATTGATATTACTGGGTCAAAAGGTATCTATACATTTTATAACTCTGAGTATTATTCCAGATTGCTCTCCAAAATGGTTGGCTTAGTTCACAATCCTATCAACATGTGTTAGTGCCCCTATTTCTTCACATTACCTCCAATGTTTGTCATTTTGTCCTTTAATCCTTTTAGTCAATCTAATAGTTGTAAGAGAATATCCTGAGTTATTTTGATTTGCATTTTTCTAAATAATCATGATTTATTGCAAATTTTTAGATATTAATATACAATTTTCACCCCTAAACTGTCTATTTATATCTTTTGAACATTTCTCAAGTAGAGATTGACTCAGTCATATATTTGACAATTCTCTCTATATTTTAGATATCATACCTCTATTTGAGAAACTGTCCACAAATTTCCACACACATACTTAATGCTTTACTTCTGATCTTGGCTACTTAATTTACTATATTTGTATTTTTTTTTGAAGTAAATTTTATACATTTTAAATATTGATAAAAACTATATACCTCATTAACCAAAAAAAGATATATTACATATTAAAGCTGTTTGAACTGTCTTCAATAATTATTTAGCTAAATATAAATTAACATTTTGAATGTAGACTAAGAGGTTAGCTTAAAAGTTCATTTCTAATTGCATTTTTTAGTTCCATCTCTAAAAATCTCTTTATGTAACAACAAAACTCCTAGCTGAAAGGTGAAGAATCAATCAGTAATCTAGATGTTGGCCAAACTGACATACAGATCTAAATGGTCACTTGGCATTGTGGGGACCTGATGATTAACATTTTTTTTTCAGTTTGCTTCTGAATATTTTACATAAAAGTCATTGCTAAAGACTTATGATATGATAATGTTCACAGTAGGAAAGAACAGATTCATGAATCAATGTCATGTTTATACTTTTCCTATCATGAATTAATTCATTTTAAGCAATATTCCCTATTTTCAGTAAAATTCTTATTGTCAATGGATAAAAACCTTAAATATTTCCAGTAATAAAATGAATATGGCCATGAAATATTTTAAATATCTAAATATTTTCCAGTAATAAAATGTATATGCAAATGAAATAATATGCACAAATAAAATTCATGACACTATAAATAGTTCTAGTTATATTTTATTTTCTAATTGTTCTTGTCTGACTCAGTCATTAACTTTTCTTATCCTTTGCCCATGAATAGAATAATAATCTTTTAGTATTCCCAATTAAATTTAATATGCTGCCAAGACCATTGCTTTAGGGATAGGGTCCAAAATCAAGACATGGAATTGGGACTCTTTCAAGGTGTCAGCTGAGATATCTGTGGGAATTGCCATAAATCTAGGTCTAAATGGTAAGTAGCACATCAAGAGAGCTGGTTACTGTGGCATGGCTATCTTGAATTTTGGCAATCAACAGAAATTTCAACTGGGTCTGTGGCAAAAGATGGGTTCACATTAGGTAGGGAGAAGGTAGCTAATGGATCTGAGAGAAGAAGAATGAGCAAAAGCCAAAGACAAGAGCCCATGTGTCTTCCACAAGGTAAGCTTTTATATTTCCTTGATGGATTTAATTGTAAAGTCAAAGGAGTTGTAAAGAGTCTGAAGTGTTTACTGCATTGTATTTTGTTCAGAAAGCAGAAGGATTTTAAGGAGACATATTAGGTGAAATCACTATTTTGTGAGAAACAGCAGTTCACATCTAAATTCATATGAAAAGTAGCTATCTCAGCATCCAAAGTCAACATTTAACTTCAACTTCTAAAAGATAAATTTTAGCTTTATTGTATGGATATAGGTAGGAAATTGAATAGTATAAAAATAAGATGCTGGTAGGCCCTTCTTTGTAAAGCTATAGCTTTATTGTAAATAGAGAAATCATAGAGCTGAAAATCTACAGATTTCTTCTCATTTCAAAATCTGAGACCCTACCCATTGACATTCATAGGTTTTTAAAGGCAAAAAGAAAAACTTACAGAGTGGGGTGAAGACTTACAGAGACCACTCTTGATATGAGTAATAGTGACTTTAAGTCACAGACAGGTCAAAACACTTTTGACCTGGGCTTCTTTACAGGTCATTCTGACATTGTACATCCCAACACTCATGAAAACTCTAAGGCTTCTGTCCTCCATGATGCTTAGGTGACCTTCTGCTCCCTGTATACTCTACAAGAATTTGTTTGATATAAATTACATTGTAAAATAGATGTACACACCTAGCATTAAGTTACTCATTTGTGATTAATATGGAAACATACACACTTAAAATTATTATAACAATACATATATTTGTAATTATAACTTAGGTATTATCCTTGGACTATATTCTTCATCTGGTTACATACACAAACTTTTCCATAGGACAAAATTCTTATTATAAATCACACTGTTACATTTTTAAAATTCTAAGAATCATACTCTAAACATTGATTAAAGTACTAATCACAATAGAGATATATATTTTAAAACTAATAATTTTCTGAATATATCCAATTGTACCATAAAATTAGCATGGTGTGTGATAATTACAAGTACATACAATTATTTATGACATTGGGATAAGATGTGGAACATTTCCATATCTTAACTACAGAAGCATTGCTCATTTTCCAGCTCAAAAAGACTTGAAAAAATTAACTGTTAAAAATTAAAATGTATTTCTTAGGGGGAAAGTTTGATTCTATTATAAGGAACCTCACTATAATTTACTACAACAAAAACACTTCTTTGTATTGAGAGGTTCTAAACCTTTAAATTTATAAGTAGAAATCCATTTGGAGATATTAGAATTAGATTTTTAGAAATCTGGAAATATGCAAAATGATACTCTGAAAGTCCACTATATAAATATTTAAAAACTGAAAATGAATTTATCATATATATTCTTAAAACTACTTAACCAATAGTTACTGAGTGGTCATTTTTAACAGTGTTACCAACACTGAATCTTTCTACCTTCAGACTAATCCCATTCTTCTTCCATGGAATGGAAAATATAATCAGCAATTAGAATTGCTCCTGTTACATATTCTTTGTCAGAGTAGAGATTAACTACGCAAGTTCTCTTTAATAATGAAACTAACACAGCTGAATTCTTTCAGAATTTGGAGTCAAAGTATATAACAGAAAAATCCATCTGTTCTTTTATGTTAAAACATTTTGTGTTAGTAATTTATTAAATGTTTAAATATTAAAAATAATAAAAATAAAGCATTAAATCAACCAAATACTACAATGCTGTTGAATTATTCTCATATATTCAATGACTAATAATTAACTAATTAACTATTCAACATTTCTAAAGTTTTTGAATTTTATTAAGAACAACAGTAACTATGTATATAGAATGCATATACATATACATGTGATTCGTAAATACACATAAGGTATTTTTTTAAATTTATTTTAAATTATCCCTGATTACATGTAACAAGTTTCCAACATTTTTCAAAGAATATTGAGTCTTGATTTTCTCTTCCTCCCTTCCGAAAATTTCCCACTCATGTTGAAATGGTAAGAAATCTTACATAGATTTTACATGTGCAATTGTGTAAAAAAATTTCCCATATTCTTCTTCTTGTGCAAGGAAACTCAAGTTAAAAAAATAGAATGAAAAAATTTTGCTTTGATGTGGATTTAGAGTCTATTAATACCCACCACCCCCTCTGAAAGCATGAATCCTTTGGGAATGTTTTCAATTATTATATTTCTGAGAATATATGCTATTCACAATTGTTAAATGAACAATATTCCTGTTACTGTGTTCAATATACTCCTGGTTCTGCTTATTTGACTCTGCTTCTGTTCATGTAAGACTTTCCAGGTTTTTTTTTTTTTTGAGCTTCTCTTGCTTTTCATTTCTTACAGGACAATAGTATTCCATTATAACCATATATTATAACTTACTCTGCCATTCTCCAATTGATAGGTATTCTCTCACTTTCTAATTTTTTGCTCCCCCACCCAAAAGATCTGCTTTAAATATTTTTGTACATATAGGGCCTTCTCTTTTTGCTTTTCATCTCTTTGGGAAAGAAACCTGGTAGTGGTATTGCTGAGTCAAAGAGTAAGTGCTGTAATCCTCTAAACAATCTGGTCATAGCTAAGGAACAGAAGAATGGATCAATAGAATAGATATAACCTCAGCAATCAAATGCTTGATAAATCCCAAAATTCCAGATTTTGAGATAAGAATGCACTATTTGACAAAAACTACTAGGAAAATTGGAAAACATTGTAGAGAAGGGAAGAATTCATGACCAAAAAAGTGACAGAGAACATTACAAGAAGTAAAATTAATAATTTTTTATATTAAATAAAAAAGGATTTGTACAAAAAAAACAAACAAAAAAGACTACAAAGGAAGCAAAAAATTGGGGAAAATTTTATAACTAATTTCTCTGATAAAGGTCTCATTTCTCAAATATATAAATAACTAAGTCAAATTTATAAGAATCCAAGCCATTCCCCAATTGATAAATGGTCAAAGGATGTGAAGAGGCAGTTTTTAGACAAAGAAATCAAAAGTATCAGTAATCATATGAAAACATGCTCTAAATCCCTCTTGTTTAGGGGAATGCAAAGTCAAACAACACTGAGATGCCACCTTCTATCTATCAGATTGACCAATATGACAGTAAAGGAAAATAATAGATGTTACAGGGCATGTGGTAAAATTGGGACACTAATGCATTTAAAATTTTGTAGTCCTGAATCTTCCTCTTTCCTGCCCATTACTTATGTGAAGTCATGGAAAATATGGATTCAACATTAATCAAATCACTTTGGAAAACTTATATTGAAATTTATTATTTAAATAAAATGACATTTTTTAAAAATTTGTACACAAACAAAACTAATGTGGGCAAAATTAGATGGAAAGAAGGAAACTAGTGTTTGAGGGGCATTAAAATAATTTTTAAGGTAAAAGTTTTATTAGTCAAACATCTGAGAAACAGTCAAAATTTATAAAAATAAGAGCTAATTAATAAATGATCAAAGAATATGAATGAGAAATTTTCAAAAGAAAAAATCAAAGTCATTAATGAATACATTGAAAAAGTTCCCTAAATCACTAATGATTAGAAAAATGTATATTAAAACAACACTGATGTTTTTCTTCTGCATTTCTATTCTCACAGTTCTTTTGCTGGATGTGAATGGTATTCTTTTTTGTAAGTTCCTCAGTATTGTCCAGAATTATTGCATTGCTGGTAGTAGAAAAGTCTATTACATTTGATTCTGCCACAGTGTATCAGTCTCTGTGTACAATGTTCTCCTGGTTCTGCTCCTTTTGCTCTGCATTAATTCTTAGATGTCTTTCCAGTCACATAGAAAGCCTCCAGTTCATTATTCCTTTCAGCACAAACTAGTATTCCATCACCATCAGATATGACAATTTGTCTCCCAATCAATGGACATTTCCTCATTTTCTAATTTTCTGCCACCACAAAGAGCATGGCTATAAATATTTTTGTACACTTATTTTCCCTTATTATCTCTTCGGGGTTGTTATAAGAAATCATAGGGAAAAAAAGCAGGAAGTACCAAAGCAGAGACAGAAAGAATTCCAGAACCCTGGAATCAGTGACTCTGGTGCGACAGCTGGTTGGACTTTCTCTCTGGAGGAAGACACCATGTGTGTGAACTTTTCCTACAAGCAATTTTTACCTTCTGGGAAGTGGCTGAGCTTGGTTTTAAACTCCACAGGTGGACTGTGTGAGTTTAATCATTACGCCCCTTCTTATTGGATCTATATCTGTTGCTCTGTGTTCCTGCTAATGCTGTGATTTCTACTAGGACTCCTGCTAAACTCCAGAGAACAACTGTCTGTGAGACATCTCCCTTTTGATCTATGTATCTTCCAGCATTCCCTTACTCTAATTCCTAGCAAAGGGAGAGGATTTTGGTTAGGGAATTAGTACAGGTAACTGGGATCCGTAGGTAGAGATTCAGTGTAGATAACATCTGTTCAAAGCTATAGGATTTTGGTGGGAAGAATTAGTTTCCATACCTAGTAAGATTATCCCAATCCCTTTCCCCTGCCTGTCCTAGTTTAAATAAAACCCTGAGCCACATCCAATGTGGTAACGTGAGTTTCTCTCTGGAAGCCTTCCCAAACCTAAGGACTTCTGATAACTGGCCCTAAGGACTATACCATCTAAGGATCTAGCAATTCATCTAACCTTACATACTTATTTATTTTTTTTATTTCAGGGTACACACCCAGAAGTGGTATGGTTGGATAAAAAGACAAGTATTCTTTTAAAGCCCTTTGTACATAATTCCAAATTGCTCTCAGAATGGTCAGACCAATTCACAACTTCACTAACAGTGTATTAGTGTCCAAATTTTGCCACATCCCCTCCAACATTTATCACTTTCCTTTGTTGACATCTTGGTCAATCTGCTAGGTATGCGATGGTACCTCAATATTGTTTTAATTTTCATTTATCTAATCAGGAAAGATTTAGAACACTTTTTCATGTGCTTATTGATAGTTTTGATTTCATCATATGAACATTGCCTATTCATGCCCCTTGACCATTTGTCAATTGGGAAGTGGCTTGATTTTTTGTAAATTACACTTATTTCCTTATATATTTAGGAAATTAAACCTTTGTCAGAGTTTTATTATAACTTTTTCCCCAGTTTGTTGATTTCCTTCTAATTTTGATTGCTTTGTACTAAAACTTTTTAATTTGAAATAATCAAAAACATTCGTTTTACATTTTGTAATATTCTCTATCTCTTGCTTGTTCTTAAATTCCTTCCTTTCCTATAGATCTGACATTCTATGTTCACCTAATGTATTTATGATTTTACTCCTTATATTTAATTAATTTACCCATTTTGAATTTATTTTGGTATAGGATATGAGATGTTCATTTAAACCTAATTTTTCCCATACTGTTTTGCAATTTTTCCAACAGTTTTTGTCTAATAGTGAGTTCTTGTCCCAAAAGCTGCGATCTTTCAGTTTATCAAACACTAGCTTACTGAAGTTGTTTATCCTTAGTCTATTCCATTGATCCACCCTTCTGTCTCTTAGCCAGTACCATATTGTTTTGATGACCACTACTTTATAATACAATTTAAGAACTGGTACTGCTAGGCCTCCGTCCTTCACATTACTTTCATTAGCTCTCTTGATATTACTGATCTTTTGTTCTTCTAGATGAACTTCCAGATGAATTATAATTTTTTCTAATTTTATAGAAAAAGTTTTATAGAAAAAGTTAGATAGACATGGCACGGAATAAGTAGATTAATTTGGGTAGGATTATCATTATTTTATATTAGTTCATCCTACCCATGAGCAATGAATGTTTTTCCAATTATTTAGACCTAGTTTTAATTGTGTGAAAACTGTTTTGTAGTATGTTCATATAATTCCTGTGTTTGTCTTGGCACATAAATTCCTAAATATTTTATATTGTCTAGAGTGATTTGAAATGGAGTTTCTCTTTCCAACAGCTGCTGCTGAATTTTGTTGGAAATATAAAGAAATGCTGATGGTTTGTGCGGGTTTATCTTTACCCTGCAACTTTGCTAAAGTTGCTAATTATTTCCACTAGCCTTTTTAGTTGATTTTCTAGGATTCTTTAAGTATACCATCATATCATCTGCAAAGAGTGATAGTTTAGTTTCCTCATTGCCTATTTTAATCTTAGCATCTCTCTTCTTCTCATTTTTTCTTTCTTTCTGTTTCATTCTCTATTGTTTCTTGACTTTTATTTGAAAATGCAGTTTGTTTTATAGACCTATATATTACCAGATAATTGCTCACCCAATCAAACTCAAAAATCACACTTTGTCAGGTATTTAATCTTTAGGTCCTCTCTACTATTTTCAACATTGCTCAAAAGCAATTTCTCCACTAATGTTCAGTACTGTGATAGTCAGCTGCTCACTAAGTAATAAAATTATATACATTGAAAAAGGATAGGAAATGCTACACGAAATATATATACAGGAAATAATTTTTTGTCAGTGTAAATGAAGTCGTAATTTTTATTTACATTATAAAGATAATCTAAATAACCTTCACTAAATCTTTTCATTTATCTATGTAGCTATCTATCTAAGCATATTATTTGTGTATATATACATATAAATATATACACAAGCAAACAAGATATATTGGAATTGATGCCCTTTAAATTCCTTCCATCTAAAAGATTTTGTTGTTCTGTGAGTACATCAGCATTTTATATCTGCCTAGGCATCAGTGTTTTGGCACCAATATACAAAATTCCCCTGTGTTTATTAATGCACCACTGTCTGACATAATCTGCCAACTTCCCTGTTCTTCTACAGAAATGAATATTGCTTCTCCTGCTAAAAACATTTTGTTTCTGACATGATCATGAAAGAAAGGAGACAAAAAGGAGTAAAGGTTGTCCCCTGGGTTCAGTCCAGGCTGCCACCATTTTGCTGCCAATGAAGTGAGGAGTCCAGGAAATTGCAGGCTGTCTGCCCCAACTCCATGAACTTTTTCTCCCTGTTCAAATGTAATTGGAGTGATTCCTTCTAACCCAGGTGAATAACATTGGCCCAAACCCAGTCACAGCATTCCTTACATCTCTAGATATTAGGGCCCCCAACATAATTTTAAAAAATTTAGTCTCTTTCTATTTTATTTTTATATTACATAAATTTCCCTCTTTATCTCTCAACCCTCAGTGAATTATTCCATATATCATTTTTAAAAGGTAAAACCTATCAAGAAAATATAGTTGCAGGCGCAACAGAGGAAGAACTATCACTTTGTACATACTTGGTGATACAAAGGAGACAAGATTAAGAAAGGTGGTTGATGTCCTCACATATTCAAATACATGCACAGGAAATGGATAGTGTTGTGACTTTAATGTGTATGAAACAAGAAAATCATAGAATAAAGAAGTAATGATTTAAAAAGATATTCTGTGAATTTGATAAAAGAAAATAAACCAGGGTTCTCAAAACATAAAAAGATGGGAAATTTTAAAGGAAGTGAGCTTGCTTTTTAATATAAGTGAGATGACTCTTAGGTTTGTGTCCCAAAGAGATAATAAAAAAGGGATGTACAAAAATATTCATAGTTACATTCTTTGTGATGGGCAAAAAATGGAAAATGAGGGTTTGTCCCTCTATTGGGGAATGGCTGAACAAGTAGTGGTATATGATGGTGATGGATTACTACTGTGCTGTAAGGAATGATTAACTGGAGGATTTCTACATGAACTGGAAGAACCTCCACGAACTGATACGGAGTGAAATGAGCAGAACCAAGAGAACACTGTACACAGAAAGTGAAATATTGTGGAATAATCCAAAGTAATGGACTTTACTACTAGTAGTTATGCAATGATCTAATGATCTAGGACAATCCTGAGGGATTTATGAGAAAGAATGCTATCAACATCAAGAGAAAGAACTGTGGGAGTAGAAACACAAAAGAAAAGCATATGACTTATCACTTGTTTATATGAGGATATGATTTCAGGTTTTAGTTTTAAAAGACAGCTCTGTTGCAAAAATGAATAATATCAAAAGAGGTATCAAGTGACAACATTTGTATAACCCAGGGGAATTGCTTGTTGGCTCTGGGAGGGGGAAGGGAAGAGGAGAGGGAAAGAAAATTAATCATGTAAACAGAGAAAAATATTTTTTTAATTAAAATTTTAAAAAATTTGAGGGGGCAGCTGGGTAGCTCAGTGGATTGAGAGTCAGGCCTAGAGACAGGAGGTCCTAGGTTCAAATCTGGCCTTAGACACTTCCCAGCTATGTGATCCTGGGCAAGTCACTTGACCCCTATTGCCCACCCTTACCACTCTTCCACCTATGAGCCAATACATAGAAGTTAAGGGTCTTAAAAAAAATTTGAGATGACCTGACTGTCACAGATTAACAGATAGTATAGGATTTGAGAAGGAGGTATTCAAATAAAAATTTAAAACTAAAAAAAAAAACTTTATCTTTCATTTTAAAATCAGTACTGTTTATTGGTTCAAGGGAGAAGAGCATTAAGGCCTAGGAAATGAAATTTACATGACTTGCCCAGACTCACACAGCTAGGAAGAGCTAGAGTTCAGATTTGAACCCAGGGACTCCCATCTCCAGCCTGGCTCTTCATCCACTGAGATACCTGGCTTATCTTTCAAATAATAATTTTTAAAAGAATATCCTATAGGCTCACCTTCCACAGGTGAAGTTAATTCAATTGGGAAAGATTCTCTCCAGTATGAAAACCTGGCCAAAAAAAAGCATATGGTTTTAATTTTTAAAAAGAGAATGAGCTTAATATAGAAAATGATGCAGCTGCCCAGGCAACTCATCTACCAAGTCCACTTTATAAAAGACATACATAAGATGGAATCAAGAGCGGGCAGGAGAAACAAAAATTGTAACATAATACAGGCCTCTAAAAATGTTGGGAATGCCCAGAAGAAGAGAAATTTGCAGTGAATGGCAAGAGATGTTTAATGATGTTAGAGGCAAAAAGAAGATCAAGGAAAGGATCATGAGAGAGAAAGGGAAGAACTATTTTTGTGCTATTACTTACTCTGCCAAAGAAAATTCTTTCCAGACTTTTCAAAGCAAAATTCATTTAACAGTGGAGATATATATATATATATATATAGAGAGAGAGAGAGAGAGAGA
>NC_058130.1:297294153-297370707 GCF_016433145.1 Gracilinanus agilis | reverse complement strand
AGAGAGAGAGAGAGAGAGAGAGAGAGAGAGAGAGAGAGAGAGAGAGAGAGAGATTTTGTAAGAGAATGTAAGTGTTCCCAATAAGTTCAAGTTATCAGATTTAGAAGAAGGATCTAGTATCCTGAGAAAAAAATTTGTTTAAGAAACTTTTAGGGATCTTTAAAAATCATGCAAATACAGGGCATTGTGGAGGATGCGGCTAGACCAATACTTAAAAAGGGATTTTAGCAGACTATATGCTCAATATGAGCCAAATGTATAATGTGGCAGCCAAACAGCAAATGATGTTTTTCTTTCAAACTTAAGTTGTATTAATAGAAGACCATATACTGTTCTGGAAAAGTATAGTTATAGTTCAGCTATACTCGGCTATGTTGCAATGATGCAAACTACCTCCTCACAGCATGCCAGCACAAATTTCATCAGTGAGTCCCAGAAGGACTCCTGATAGAATAGTAACCAAATAGGACTCATTTTTCCCATTCCCTGGTGCTGGCTGCTCTAATCTCCATGAAGTCTACCTAAAGAGCTATAAAAGTGAATAGATCTTATAAAAATTATATAGCAAAGGCAAAAACCATTACGAAATAAAAATCAAGGAATCTGAAGGGTTACCTCTTTGATGATCTAGCACTGACATTTAATGGGGAGAAAATGTGTGTTCTTAATTCTACTAAGCATTACAGAAGGAACAAAGAAAGAGAAATGCAGAGCTGGGTTGGTTTTGTTCTAATTTTTGAGGAAAGGGATTTTAAAAAAGGAAATAAAGGAAAGAGAAAAAGAATTATCTAAGAAAGAAATTAAGGTTAAGGGGAGGAACTTGCCATTTCTCAAAATGTGTATGTACCACAAGAAGAGTATACAAACAGAAGGTGGTGTAGGGGAGAGGCCACTTCATGCATCTCAGATTATCTGAAATGGATAAAGAAGAGTTGAACACATGCATACAAAAAAAATTTAATTCCACAGGGAGAGGGATAGAGTAGTTTGTGAGAAATAGAGAACAGTATATTTTGTATGAGAGGATAGAATTCAATTATGGATGGTGTATTAAAAAAGAAGTATTAAATAGAAAGAATGAAATATAAGAATCAATGACTGAGATGGGTAAAAAGAATAGGGATAGAATTGCAAAAGTAGACCATGTGAGTTGTGCAGTATAGTTTTCTACAATATTTTGATAGCATGAATGAGAAAAATCAAATTAATAATCATAATAGTTAAAGTGAGCAAAATGAAGACAACCAATAAATAAACAAATATAGCAAAAAAGGATTACTTAAGAGAATTCATCAATAAGAGGTTAATGAGAAACATAGCTGAATTATAAAAATTCACCTAGAGTTAAAATAAGGAGCTAGAGAAGAAGTTACCTGCCTCAGGTAAATGCAAAAAATAGGTGTGATAATCATGACTTCAGACAAGGTCAAAGTAGAAATGAGCATGATTAAATAAAAAAGAAGAGGGAAAAAAATCCCACTTGAAGGCATAAAAGATAATGAAATACTACCAAACATTTATCCTTTATATACAATATATATATGTATGTATATATATATATACACACACACATATATATATGTGTATATATATTTACAAAATGACTGAATCTAAGTACTTAAAAAATAAATTAATTGAATTACAAAGAAAGAGGACAGCAAGATATTATTATTTGGTTGACCAATGTGTCACTTTTATGCCTAGAAATATCTTATAAAGCCCTAGATAGAATTTTAGAAAAGATAGATATAATAGAACTCTGGTAATTACTAGATACAAATCAAAAGGATTATAGACAGATAGATTAATAGATAGAGGGATAAATGGGTAGATAGATAGGTAGACAGACAGATGGATGATAGAGCTTTCTCAGATATGTGACTGTTAGAAAAATACAACTCTGAGAATCACTTATATACCTGTAAACAGGGAAAAAACAGGTCTTTGGGGACTGGTTTGTATTTGATGATGGAATTCTGATTACGAAGTTCAGGGAATCAATGATGTACTGAGAAAGGTAACATTGAATGAATGTAGACCTCCAAATGAAATATTTTCAAAACCATAGATCTATGTATTTCCCAGATTTCTAACCTATAGTGAGAAGAGTGAATATGAAACAATATTTACCATATTTAAATACAGGATAAACTAGATTTCCCATAAAAGGCTACAAAATAGTCCATATGAATCGTTTAGTCCAGAACTACACCTCTCTAGACTAAGTTTTTAGGAAGCTGCTCGTTTTATTTATGTAATATACTGGTCATATAAGGATATAAAAAAGGTCCACTCATGAAGTGGGTCAGGGTTCTTAAGACTTGGCATCTGTCCTAAGACTTCATGAGTCAACTCATCTTGCCCTGCGGACTAGAAAGTTTCCACAAAGATGAGAGGACTATGTCTTCCTCAATCAACTGCTGGGATATTCTTCTTTGATATCTTTTCTATGCTATGATTAAGTAAACTTTTTTTGTAAGCTGTTGAATGATCGAAAAGTGCCTCATTTCATTCCAGTATCAGCCTTGATGAACCAGTCAGGTCCAGCTATAACAGGATCATATGTATGAATTCATATTTATACCTAAATGCCTTTTATTGTTTAATGAAAAAAATTGTAGGGATAACAATCTACTTAAAGTCCCATACTTTAGTTGGAAATAATTTGACTTCTATGGTTGTTGTAGAAGACATTAGCTCAAGATGTAATCTATTTAAGATCTATTTAAATCTGAACTCAAATTTTCACATATAGCATACTGTAAAACTGAATGACTATAAAAACTAATGACATTCTTTAGAACAGATGGTAATGTTGTAGATATAAAATTATGAAAATAAGGTAAAATGCTGGCATTATGTATCTTAGAGCCTAAATAACAACTGGCATAAAAATGTCATCAATCATCAGTATTTGCATTTTCATTATGACTCAAACTTTAAATGTGAAAGCATGGGCTTCATCTATGTTTTGTTACTGCCATTTTCCAACCAAGAGCTTCCAAACAGATTTTATTTTATTGAACCACTACATTATAAAATTATTTTTTAAAAAAAAACTTCTGATATTCTAATGGAGAATTTATAGAACAAAACTTTTAGTTCTAAATCATTTGTTCTCTTTTCTTTAAGGCATCATTGCAATTAACAAAGCTAAAGCATAGTTTTAAAAAGCAGCTAAACATGTTTTTGTAAGCCTTTGTTAAAGTTATTTTCAGATTTTTCTTTCATGGACAAAGTAGCAAGTTAGCATTTTAAAATTGCTTAAGTAGTTAAACAGTATGCTTCATCTTAAACTTCAAAATGAAGACAGCTGTTATGACTCTTCAACCAAAATTTCCCCCCAATTAAGTAATACGATAGTAAAAATCAAACTGAAAATATAGTTCATTTTTTATTTCACAAAGGAAATTCAAATTGAGAGGGAAAAAACCACTGAGAATTATATGGTATGGTTGCTAAAATATTTGTAATCTAGATATTAAAATATTTAATAGTTTCAGAAAAGACAGGAATATGTTGGAATTGTATGCCTCCAAAACTTAATTTAGCATAACACTACAGTAAAAGAAACAGTTGGAAAAAGTTCATATTATTAAATTATTTTTGATATTCATCTACTTTCTGAAATGAGTTCCTTATCAATAGTCAGTGCCAACATTAAACATTCATTTCAAGTATAGTATTTTCAAACTATGAGATTAGTGCATACAAAGGACCTTTCTTGTTCAAGCTTAAAAGCTGGCTGAGGTAGGAGTGCATCTAATGGGAAAATATTTCCTAGTAGAAAATGCAAGATCAAATTTCTTCACTCAATGCACAAAGCTAAATTGAAAGCGTGGCTTGTCAGCAAATGTTTTAGCTCCAATGAAGTTCATGCCTACCTTCAGTACTCTAATTCTACATAATTTATCTATATGACATTCTGTATTATAACCCAAGAAGACTCTTACATCAAAACGTTCTCATAATTAATACACTTGAATGTTTTGAATGCTAATTTTTAGAAGACAATCATTAAAGAGAATAGAAAGTTATTTCAATTGAAAGATAGAAACAATTCCAAGAATCTTTCACTGACAAGATGAAATTTTTTTTAATCTATTAAGGAAAATAACTCTTTACTACCAAATAATGTAATACTATCAAAATAAGAAAGGATAAAAATAATAGTCAATAAAGTAAAGTGTTCATAAAGGGAACCTTCATCAACATTAGCAAAAATGTCAGCTAAGGAAATCTAAATTTAATAGCAGAGTGAATGAAACAAGCAAAGCTATTTCAGTAAAGTTTTGCTTGTTTTTACTTAGAGCAAAATGTAAAAGTAGGAAAAATAAAAAGATAAAAGGAGAACTCTCATCTTTTTATAGAGGAAAGTTTCCTGCCAGTCAAGGGAAAAAAGTCAAGAATCAAGTAACCTAGGATTAAATACGAATTCAGCAAAGCTAGATGGGAGTAAGTAGAATCACAAAACTAAAAAGCAGGTTAATGCAAGTGATAGGTCAGATCTGGTCAAAGGAGGAGCAACCAATAAGTAAAGCAATTTGCATGCTAAAGGGATTCTATGGTAGTACAAATTTGGCCACCATAGGATCAGACAAACTGACTGGAGAAGTCTTTTCCAGTTCCCCCTGTCATATCTAAGAGAGCAAAGATACATTAGCATTTAAGTTTTGTTAATGCAAAAATATATTAAAATGAAAAGTTCTGAATTTGGTTGATTGTTTAGGTAATAAACTTCATGTTGCAAGTCAAGGTTTTAATTAAACTTCTTTCAAAACTTTGGGGAAAATCTCATTTGCATTTTATCTAAATGATTCTCATGTCTTCTCATATGTGGAATTCTTTAAAGTAAACCTGTAAAATGAAATCTCAAGAAATTCATTTGAGATCATTTCCAGGAAATTTTTATAAACACACATACACATATATATATATATATTTATATACACATCCATCTACATATATATATATCTAGGCATATACATGCACACGCATACATCTATAACATAGATGTGTATATATCTAGATATACAGATGTATTTACATATATATACCCGTGTTTATATTATGTGTATATATGTGCATATTCCCAATTGCTCAATATCTATTTTCCCACTTTAATTAAAACTGCTGAAAAATAGTTATATAAATATGTCATTTAAAAGCATTCTAAAGATCAGAGTAACTCTTCCCATGAAGCCATTTGAATAATTACAAAGAAAATATTAAAAATTTGTGATTAATAATTATTATTTCCTTTAAATCTATCAATTCCACACACTAACATATATAATATTCTAGTTCAAAAAAATTATAAAGTCTATGGAATGCAATAGTTTGGGTTTTTTGAATCACAAAATGTAGTCATTTTGTCAGTATCCAGAAACAAAGATAATTTTCCTTCTGTTATTTTAGAAAAAATCCTTATTATTTAACAAAAAAATTAGTTGATAATTTCTATAGTAATTATTTAAGTATAATATACAGACACATAAAATGTAACTTCAATATTAACCAAATGAGTTAATATTGTATTCTTTATTTCTCTTATAAATATAAATTGATTGGATATTGTTATGAAAATTTATTTTATAAGCTTAAAATGTAAATTTTTTTGACTAGAAAACACACAATGTTCTTTTGAGAACTAAATTCATGATCTAACATTTATCCTTGACTGTAAAGGAATTATGTAATAAAGAGGAGGAAAGCCCTTTAAAATACTGAAAAAAATTTATCCACTTTTAAGGATCAGCTTTTTGTTGAGGAAGAATCTCCCTAAAATGCTAGAAGCATATACTCATTCATATCTATGTCTACCAAACAGCTATAGTCATTAGGCCAGATCAAGATGGTGACCCAGGAATAAAGAATTCAAAGATGGCAAAATAAAATGTTCTCTCTTGAACTGAAGTAATTTAAATCAAATGTCAAGAAAGAGTAGCACCCTTAATGTGAGGGCTTGTGGAGCTCTTTTGAGGATGGCTTATTGATCTTTGAGGTCCACCTTCATACAATTTTCACCAATGGTTTCAAGAAGCTGTATCATGTGTAGTGGCCACACTCTGGCTATAAGAATGACAGAGCCAATAACCAATGTTATGATAGAGGAGAGAGAGAGAGCATCTATGAGGTGAGACTCCCTTCTAGCTTTCCCCTTCCACCAAATATACCCTGAGAGACTTTAAGGGTATCACCCCCAAACTGGGTGACCTAGGTGGTCATGCTACCCCACAGGAGTTGGGGGCAAGGCTTCACTTTAAGATGAGGTATGGGGGACCCCAATCTGGTTCTGAATGAGAGTGGGGTTCATGCAAGCCTCCCCCAAGATCAGTCAACTTCACAGCAGGTAGTCTGGCTTCAAGATGGAGGCGGCCAGACCAAGCTGTGATTCCCCTCCCCATCATCTCTCAGGCACTCTGGAACACTATCTGACTAATGAATGTCTTTTATTAATATCAATACAGGGATTGGAGAAAGGGGAGAAGGGCAGAGGGATTTGGGAGTGCCCATTTCTCTATTTCTATGGGGTCCGTCACTCAGGGGGGAATCTTTTGGGTCCCCACTCCTAAGTGTCTCCCCTCACCCCTTCTCCTTCAGTTTCTATTTCTATCCTTCTCTATAACTGCAAGTTAAACTGGAAAGGGTCTCTCAGCAAGGTTGGGTAATGGGAAAAGGAGCCTAAGAGATGGCTCCCAAAATGGATTCCCAAAACTTAGCTATCTCGTTGGTTGAAGTCTTGCTGGGTGAGAAGGGATGGGATACCTTTGACTAGGGGATCAGGGTTTCAATGGCCAAAGAAAGATCCTCAGGAAGCCCTCAGGACTGAATTGGAGCTGAGATGTTCTCCTCCTTCCTCTCTCAGTCCTCTGCCAGAAGTTCCTCCTCTTCTCCTTCCTCCTCCAGAGCATCCCAGAATCCTCTCTGGTCCTAACTGTCAATAACTGTCACCAACGGCCTTCTTCTGGCTCTTTTTGTCCCATCTCCCATCCTATGGTAAAAATCATATTGGCAAATAGGCTAAATGAAATTGAGGGTAACTGATGGACCTCAAACCCATTCATGAGTTAGGGGGTAATCTACCCCAAAGAACTGAAGACTAAAATTTTTCAAGTGTCTATTAATTCAGCTAAAACAGGCATAGTGAAAAAAATTAGAGCTTATTCAGACATCAAAGACACCAAAGTCATCTACTGCAACTTCCTTTATCTTGCTACTAAACTTGGGTGGCTTTAGAAGAGAGAGAGGCTGATGACTTTGCGTAAAACTGTCTCATTTAAATCCAATTCATGCTCAACTCAAGATATCATCCTCAATAACTATAACAACCAGTCCTGATCTGATCTGATCATTTTGACTTGTTTGTAACATTTATCTTTTAATTTTTTCCATATTATATGTTGATAAAATTTTTAGTATTTGTTTTCTGGTATTCTTCAATCCATGTTCTCTCCTTCCCTTCCACCCCAACATTTTCACCAAAAAGGTAAGTCATCTGACATAGGTCATACATATGTTATCATATAATTCATATTTTCATATTCATCATCTGTGAAATAAGACATATTGCTTATACTCAAGAAAAATTAATGAAGGAAATAAAATGAGGAATATAATCTTCTTTGAACTCCATTTCCTTTTGTGGCAGTGGATATCCTTTTTTGACATGACCACCCTTAGATTTGCTCTGGATCCTTGCCTTGATAATAATAGTCAAGTCATTTGCAATTGATCTTCATACTCTATTCTTGTTACTATGTATGTTATCTTGGTTCTTATTTCACTTTGCATCACTTTATTTGTTTTTTCAAGTTTTTTTGAGATTATATCCTTTCTTATTTCTTCTGACCCAAGAATATTCCATTATAATCACATATGCCCCAACTTGTTCAACCATTATTCAATTAATCTCTTTTTAAGAATCCAGTTTTTTTCTCATCATAAAAAGAGCTGGTAAAAATATTTTTGAGCAAGCAGATCATTTTCCCCTATTTTATTCTCTCTGGGATACAGACCTAGTAGTGGTATTGATAAGTCAAAGGGTATATAGAGTTTTGTAGCCCTTTTGGAATGGTTTCAAATTTCTTCTCTAGAATGGTAGTAGCAGTTCAAAGCTCTACCAGCAGTGTATTAGTGTTTCAGTTTTTCCACATCTTCAAAATTTATTATTTTCCTTTTTCCTTATGTCAGTCATTCTGGAAGGTGTGAGGAATTATCCCAGAGTTGTTTTAATAATTTTTTTCTAATTAACAGTGATTTCGTACAGTTCATGTGATAAAAGATAATTTAAATGTCTTTTTCTGCAAATTGCCTGTTCATTTCTGTTAACTCTTTGTCAGTTAGGGAATGCTTTCTGTTCTTACAAATTTGACTCTGTTCTCTGTTTATTTAAGAAATGAGACATTTGTTCAGAGACGTTTGCTATACTTTTTTTCTAAATTTGTTGTTTGCCTTTTAATCTTGGTTGCATTGATTTTGTTTGCACAAAATATTTTAAATTTAATGTAACCAAAGTTATCTGTTTTATGTCTTGTAATGTTCTGTATATTTTGTTTGGACATTGTTTGTAATATATATAACAACACAGAAAAGCCTCTATGATTCTAGAGCTAAGATACTAATCCAGATTCTTAACAAGAAGAGATTCTCTCATCAGTGCCTGGAATTTCTACTTCAACTGGCCACAAGCCATCAACTTACATAACTTTCTCTGGGTCAAAACTATTGGCATCATATGAGATGTTACATTTACTCTCAAGAAAACAAGGACTTCTGCGGTTATGAAAATCAAGGAGAAGAAGATAATCATTCTGGTTGTTTCTGAGTATCAAGAAGAAAGCAATCCTTTATTAAAGTTTAGAAATTTGAAGAACTTAGAAGTTGCAGGATTTCTGTTTTCTTGAGGAAAGAAGAGCCTAGAATATTATTTTACATTGCTCCAAGATCTCACAGTATTAGAAAAACTTAGAAAATTGTCTTTTAAATGTCATATTTTATATGAAACAATGTATATCATAAATATTTGTTGAATTTGAATTTTTTTTATAATTTTTGCCTGCTGGTCCACCACTCCCATAAAAAAAAACAACAGAAAGACATATAGATTGGTTGATTGATAGGTAAATAATAAAGCTGTCCATTTGGTAAGATTCTGTGATAAAAATTTATAAATGTTATCAACTAACTTGAAGGAGAATAAGACCTTAGAAAAAGGGAAGAAATCCAAAAAAGTTTTTTTTTAAAACAAATGACTCATTAATCTCAGTACAAGTATCTTAAAATTACTATAAGACACAAAAAAGAAGTTTGTAGTTTGTGTTGTTCATAAGATTTTATTTTATTTATATAGCCTTATTAAGATTCATGTGTTTTATTGAATGTCACTATCTCCGTGCCACTCAATTTCTTCTCCTTAATATAGCCTCCAAAGACCCCTTGGTTAATGTGTATTTGAAGTACCATTCTACTTAGAAGGAACTGTGTTGAAAAGTATTTTCAAGCCCTTAGCACAGAAAGAAATCAATCTAGTGATGGTAAATGGTCTGTGGTCTCAAAGGAATAGACTCATGTTAAAACTTTAAAGCCATCCAAATCAAATATCCTTTGCTTTTAGTGGGATTGCTTTATATGGAATTCATGTATTTTAAGCCACAAAGTTGTGGTATTTTAAATTGTTATAAGATGACAACCATAACCACATTTTTGTGTCACCATGAAAATGGCCATTTTCAGATCAATTCTTAACCCTTCTACTCCCCATGATAAAAATGGAAAATTACGAGTTATTGATACATCTTCAGATAATTATCTGATTGTCATCATCATTATCATCAGTAGCTTATAAAACTCCCCTCCACTCCTTTAAGGTTTATAAAGTGCTATACACATTCTATCTTATTTTATCCTCATGACAATCCTGGGAAATAGGTTCCATTATTAGCTCCATTTTAAAGATGAGCTAATTGAGGAAAACAGAGATTAAGTGATTTAACATAGTCTCACAGTTACTAAATGTCTAAAGCAAAAATTGAAGTCAAGTCTTCCTGACTCTGACTTTAGGTCATGCATTCTATGTACTATTCCCAAACATCTATTTATTTTAGAAAGTTTAATGACATAAATGAATCAAACATTCAGTGACGAATCAGTTGGCTAAATTGATTCCAAATCACTTGTTGGGTATTCAAGCCAAATCCATAATACCACTATTTTCAATTTGTATGCATAATTATGAATAGTGTGTTAAAAGAGAGTAGTTCACACACTCCTACACACATATATAAAAAATAACTTCTCAAATAAACATTAATAAGAATGAATGAGAAAACTGTATGAGTCTTTTAGTGTCACAAAACCAAATATATTTAATATAATGAAAACAGGAAATTAAAATAACCAAAAAATTAAGTGTAGAGAATTGGTTAGCTTGTTTTCATATTTTTAAACTGTTTTGTATTAGAATTAATGCAAAGTATCAATTCCAAGGCAGAAGAGTTGTAAGGGCTAGTCAATTGGGCCTAATTGATTTGCCCAGCATCATATGGTTAATAAATGTCTGAGGCTGAATTTCAATCCACGTCCTCCTGACCCCAGGCCTGACATCTTAGGTTGCCTACATTACCTTGCTTGTTTTTCTCTCTAAAAATTAACAGGTAGGGGGCAGCTGGGTAGCTCGGTGGATTGAGAACCAGGCCTAAAGAAGGGAAGTCCTAGGTTCAAATCTGGCCTCAGACACTTCCTAGTTGTGTCACCCTGGGCAAGTCACAACCCCCATTGCCTAGCCCTTACCATTCTTCTGCCTTGGAGCCAATACACAGTATTGACTCTAAGACGAAAGGTAAGAGTTTAAAAAAATTAAATTAAATTAAATAAATAAAAATTAACAGGTAAGAACTTCTGTATTAGTTTCTTATATTTTGGAAACCACTTTTTTAATAAACAAAGTAAAGCTAATTATTAAGTATTAATGATTTGGAGCACTAAAGTAAACACAAATGTAATGCTACTTGAAGCTATTTTAGGAAGACCTTTTGCATGTTTTAAAATATATGAACCTAAAAAAGAGAAAAATGACTTCAATCTATGTAAGAAAATGAGATTAGATTAGGACATTTGCCCTTTTGGGAGACAGAAAAGTTTCCCCCCCCCATAAATAATAGCATTTGATGATTTATAGCCATATAACACTGCCAAATGAATGCTGGTTTTTAATTGATAGATTATTTTGAGTTTTTCAAGGAAAATCTTGGGATCACTGAATGAACTACAAAGTCCCAATCTCTTCCTCCAATTTTATTCAATATATGCATACTAATGAACCACATTTACATCCATTTGAGTATCTGTTTAGTTTGGGTATCATTTATTTATTTATTTACTTGGTGTTTTGCTGGGGAGGTTGTAGAAAACATTATAGATAATATTACTATCCAAAAATGCAAGAAATATATCATTAACCATTATCGATAGCTTATTTTATCATCTTATAAAAACTTTTGAAGATCTCAAGAATCACAAATCTGATGGCATTTTGGATTGAAAAGCCTGCTTTAATAGTCCATATCTTTAAAGACCACATTTGTTCAGGACATCACACCTTCATGTTCACACATTTGACCTAGAGGTATGAGAATGTGTGCCTGGCATGTTAATTGCTTACTGATTACATAGACACGCATATACACAATTACATTCACAAAATGCTACCTTAAATCTAACCTACAATAAGATGTATTTAGAGAATAAACTCATATAAAATTCCCTGAAAATGTGAACATGGAGATAATATTTGAAATGATTCATTGTGTTAATATTAAATGAACTATAAAATATGCATTTCAAATGTTATTCCAATAGTGGTATTTCCATATCATGAAGAATGATTAGACCAAGATCTAATGAAACAGTCCAAGATTACTCAGATGCCACTGTCTGTGGATGGTATTGTATTGACTTCATGGTTGTAAAAGAACTTCTTTATAAGATGATCATTTGTAAAGAATTGAATCTACAATAGGAAAACTAGTGAATGAGGGATATATAGTACCCAGATTATGTATGACATAGATATAAAGTCAATTCAATAAACTAGGTGGCATAATAGATAGAACATCAGGCATGGAGTCAGAAACACTTGACTTCAAATCCAGCCTCAGACACTAACTGTAAGACCCTGACCAAGTAACAAACCCTTTTTCCTGAGTTCTCTCATAACTAAAATGAAAGTGAGAAGGAAATAACAACCTCAAATTGGGTAATAAAAAATCAGAAACTACTGAACAACAATAGTAAATTAAATTATGCCACCAATATATTTTGGATAGATATTATAGAAGGACAATTACCTAGACCCAGAATTCAATAGAGTATAAGACTGAAATGTTATGTGCAGCACTTTCAAACAACTCAAGCTGTTCAACTCCACAGAAGCATTTCTTATAAGAACAGTATTTTCCAGTGATGTTAAATGACTGAAAATCATGAAAATCTATAATTTCAGAAAATTTGTAATAGTAGGTGACCCAGAAGGCACGGTAAGTATAAGTGCAATGAAGAACATTTCAACATATTAATCATAGTGGATATAAGTACGTTTCAACATATTATCTTAGATAATTTATTCTTGAAAAGACTCCACTCTTATGACAAATAGCCTGGTACTGATAGGATGTCAGCAGAAATTTTATAAGACAAGTGGTCTGCTGCTCATACAAAACCTTACTTAAATCCTCCAGGTTACATATCAAGAGGAGGGTTATCCCCAGGACACCAAGGATGATTCCATTGTCCACTTTTATAAATGAAATAGATTGCTTTCTGATGATCACAAGAGTATCTCTCTTTTAGTTATTGCTGGAAAGCATGTTGGTGAGATTTCTCTTTGATAGACAGAGCTTTCCCATGGAAGACATGAGAACTACCTGCTGTGATAATGAAATTAAATCTATCCTGCCCATTCTTAGATTTAATCATCAAAAGTGTAAACATCACCACTTAACTCACAAGTTGGAAAGTCTGTGACCCATGTGTGCAAGAGTGGGTGATGAATCAGAATTGAGCAAAGCGTCTGTTGTGATTGGACAATAATCATATGAAAAATGTTCTAAATTCTTTTTGATTAGAGAAATGTAAATTAAAATATATTTGTGTCTTCAGGTACCACCTCATACCTATCGGATTGTTCAGTATGACACTAAAGAAAAATGAAAAATGTTGGAGGGAATGTTGCAAAAAGTGGGAAGCTAATGCATGGCTGGTGGAGTTGTAAACTGATCTATTCTGGATGGCAATTTGGAATTAAGCCCAAAGGGCTATTTATTTATTTATTTAAAAGAAACCAATACCATTTATTGGTTCCAAGGCAGAAGAGCAGTAAGGGCTGGGCAAAGGGGGTTAAGTGATTTGCCCAGGTTCACAAACCTGGGAAATGTCTGAAGCCAGATTTGAACCCCTAGGGCCTCCCGTCTCTAGGCTTCACTCTCAATCCACTGAGCTGCCTAGCTGACTTTGCCCAAAGGGTTTTAAAGAATGCATACTTTTTCATCATGTAATATCACTACCAGGTCTGTATCACAAAGAGATTTTTTTAAAAAATGGGAAAGGACCTATTTGTACAAACGTATTTATAGCTGTTTTTTTTGTGGTGGCAAAGAATTGGAAACTAAAGAAATATCCCTCAATTGGGGAACGACTGAAAAAATTGTGGCATATGATGGCAATAGAATACTATTGTACTGTAAGGAGTGATGAATAGGATGATTTTAGAAAGAAATGGAAAAACCTATGTGAACTGATGCAGAGTGAAATAAGCAGAACCAGGAGAACATTATATACAGGAACTGAAATATTGAGGAATAATCAAATGTGATAGACATACTGCTACTAACAGTGATACAATGATTGAGGACAATTTTGGAAAGAAAATGTCTAAATGAGAAATAGGGAAGAGTATCTATTCAATAAATAAATAAGCATTTAACAAGCACATTCTATATACCAACCACTGTGCCAAGTACTGGGAGTATAGAAAAGAAAATGAAATAATGACTGTTCTCAAGAAGATTTCATTCTAATTGGGATACAAGATATACAGACTTAAGCCGAAGCAAAATATATACAGAATAAATACAAAGAACTAAGAATAGAGGTGTATATGAAAAATCTACTATATGTTTAATATCTAAGTCATTCATTTTAGGGAGGCAATGTCTTCCCTGAACTACATTATAATGATACTGTGATTACTTTAAGGAAACCACATATCCTAGATTAACCTCTCTGCTATTATAACATAAACAAGAATTCTTTATTTTCTGGGCCAAGTTAGTGTGTGTATTTTTTAGTAATCTGAGAATATAAAATGGCAATCCAGACTGTTGAATGGCACTTCTTTTTGAACTTTGTGGCTAATGTGGAACTTTGAATGACAGCATGCCAACCAATCAAAGCTAACCTCTAGGCTAAATTTTTTTAAAACCTTACATAATAAAAAACAGATTGCTACCCATGAGCTTATTCACAAGCCTAGAATCCTTTAGAAAGTATATTTAAAAGCATAGATTACATTTTTTTGTGGGGGATAACAGCTATAGCAACTTGGTTATACCATAGTATTATATATTGTATATGTTCCAAAACAAATTATTTATCAAAATTGAAAAGAAAGAAATGGCATTTCAAAGTACCTATTTTATTATTATATAATATATTTATTAAAAGAAAATGTAATACTAAAAGAAAGCTAATTTTAAAAAATTATTTGAAGGACTAATTTTATAGAAAATTTAAAATAGATAGTGAATAAATAAAAATGAAAGCATCAACATTTTTTTGTTTCCTTCCCTTCCTTTCTTTTTCCCTTCCCTTATCTTCTCTCCTCCCTTTTCCTTGGTCCACCTTCTTGTCTTCCTTCCCACCTACTTTCTTTCCTTCTTGCGCCAAACCTGAAGTCAAGAAGACTCATCTTTTGAAGTTCAGATCTGGCATTAGCTGCCTTAGACATTAGCTGTCTCTGTGGGCAACTCATTTAACTTTGTTTGCCTAATTTTCCTCATCTATAAAATGAGTTGGAGAAAGAAGTGGTAAACCATTCCAGTATCTTTACCAAGAAAACCTCAAATGGTATCGCAAAGTGTTATGAGTGAACAATTACAAATAATAAGACAATTGCAACCCCAAACAACCATATAATTTTACCTCATATCCTGCCAGTTAACAAAACAAAGTGACAAAAGATGAATCAAAGTTGGAGAGAGGTTGTAGAAGGATTCCAACCTAATGTTGGTAGAATTGTGAAAGGATACAACTATTTTGGAAAACAATTTGAAAATGGGTAAATAATAACTAGAATATCCATAATCTTTTTTTAATTCATTATTTTTCAAGTTACATGTAGAAATTATTTTTGACATTTTAGAATTCCAAAATTTTCTCAGGTATTTATAAGGAATGGATGATGTACTTTGTCAAAAGATTTTTTCTTCATCAATTGAAATAGTCAGATGATTTTTATTGGTTTGTTATTAATATAACCAATTATGACCAATGGGTTTCCTAATGTTGAACCTTGCCTGCATTCCTGGTATAACACCCATCTGATCATGGATTATGATCATTGTGATATAATGGTGTAATCTCCTTGCTAGGATTTTATTTTAAATTTTTCTATCAATATTTGTTAGCAAAATTGGTCTATAGTTTTCTTTCTCTGTTTTTGTTTTTCCTTGGTTAGTTATCAGTACCATATTTATGTCATAAAAACTTTTAAGTATTCCCTCTTCCTGTATTTTTCCAAATAGTTTATATAGAATTAGAGTTAGTTGTTCTTTGAATATTTGATAGAATTCACTTGTGAATATATAGGGTCCTGGGGCCTTTTCCTTAGGCAATTCTTTATGGTTGGTTCAATTTCTTTTTCTGTGTTGGAGTAGTTTAAGAATATGTAAGTAGTATATTATTTCATACATAATACATAAATGGTATATAAATATTCATAGCCATCCTCTTCGTGGTGGCAGAAAATTGAAAAATGAGGGGGTGTCCCTCAATTTGGGAAAAGGCTGAACAAATTGTGGTATATGATGGTGATGTACTACGGTGTTGCAAGGAATGATGAACTGGAAGATTTCTCTATGAACTGGAAGAATCTTCAGGAACTGAAACAGAGTAAAATGAGTAGAACCAAGATAGCATTATACACAGAAAATGAAACGTTGCGGAACAATACAATGTAATGGACTTTGCTAATACAAGACAATCCTGAGGGACTTATGAGAAAGAATGCTATCCACATCGAAAGAAAGAACTGTGAGAATAGAAACACAGAAGAAAAACAAATGAGTTATCATTTGTTTATATGGATATATGATTTGAGGTTTGGGTTTTAAAAGATTGCTCTATTGCAAAAATGAATACTATGGAAAGAAATATGTGGTAACATTTGTACAAGCCAGTGGAAGTGCTCATTGGTCCAGCATGGGGGAGAGTAGACGGGAAGGAAAGAAAATGAAATGTTTAAACATAGAAAAGTATTTTAAATTTAAAAAGAAAAAATAATACATAAATAGTATATTTTTCCTATTTTGTTCATTTGGGTAATTTATATTTTTGTAAATATTCATCTATTTCACTTAGAATGTCAGACTTATTGGCATATAGTTGGGTAAAATAACTTTTAATTATTGCTCTAATTTCTTCTAAATTGGTTATGATTTTGTCTTTTTTGATTTTGTGCTGGAAATTTTTCTTTCTTTTTCTAATCAAATTAACCAATGGTTTATCTATTTTATTTGTTTATTATTTCATAAAACCAACTCCTTTGATTTTCTGGATTTCCAATTTGGTGTTTATTTGGGGATTTTTAACTTGTTATTTCATTGTTGTTTTTGTTATGGTTGCATGCCCATTTCATTGATCTTCTCCAGTATTGTAAGCATTTAGAGACAAAAATTTCACCCTAAGTACAGCTTTGGTTGAATTCCATGAACTTCCATCTGTCTTCTCCTTTCTTTATTGTTTGTCTTTTAGCAGGAGGTTGAGGTCTCCCACTAATAATGTTTTACTATTTATTTCTATTTGTAACTCATGTACCTTCTCCTTTATTAATCTAGATGCTATATCATTTTGAGCATATATGTTTATTATTGATATAATGCCTTTTGTCAAAATGTAATTTCTTTCCTTATCTCTTTTAATAAGATAAATTTTTACTTGCACTTTGCCTGAAATCATGATTGCTACCATTGTTTGGTTTTTTTTTTAACTTTAGTTGAGGCATAATAGATTCTGCTCTAGTCCCTTATTTTGCCTCTGTGTGTGACTCCTTACTTTATAAGTGTTTCTTGTAGACAGCATATTGTGGGATTTTGCTTTTTAATCTACTCTGCTATCCTTTTCATTTTATGAGTGAGGTCCCATTACATATAATTACTGATTGTTTGTTTCCCTCCAACTTATTCCCAACTCACTCCCCCAGTTAACTCTTTTCTCTCTCCTTTTAGCCTTCATAGATAATTTTGTTCAACCACTGCATCCCCCAGTTCACCTGTCTTTTTGTCCATCCTTCCCTCTCTTATTCCCCCTATTCTTCTACTTCCCTGCAGGTTAAGTAAGGTTTCTAAAGCTGGCTGAGTGTGAGTGTTATTTCGACTTTAAGCTAATTTCTATTTTCATAGGTAGTTTACTGCTTCCCCACCTTTTCCTCCACTATATTGATTCTTAGGCATCTCTTCTCTCTTTTCCCCATTGTGTAAATGGAATTAACTCTAGCCATTCATAGTTAAAAATCTACTCATCCTAGCCATAGAAATGATGTAATTCCTCACCTTCCTTAGTGGGGAGGGGAGACGAGTTACCCACACTTGACAATAAGTAACAAATCAATAACAAGGGACTGCCCTTTGGGCAGTCCAAATCAATGTAGAGACTGTCATTTGTCCACTTGAATTAGAGGTGGACCCACAGGAAGTGACAAAGGACACTATCTCTTTAAGTAAGTTGGTTACTTCCTGTGGAGGCAGTTCCTGCTCTGAACTTGGTGCTGAAGGATCTCCAGGGAGACCTCAGGCAGCTTCTACTCTGTATTGTCACGTGGGTAAGTTAGGCTGACTTTCTTGGCCTACCTAGGCCGCTTCCAAACTCTGCCTATCTGGTTGCTGGGCCTTGTGGCTTGCAGCTTCATTTATTTAGCCTTTTAACCTTCTCTCTCCTCCAGGCCTGACCAGGCCTGGACTAGCCTCTCCCTTTTCTCTTTAATCCTATACCTTCACCTTCCTAGTTGTAAATAAACTTGCCTTAACCCTATGCTGACTTGAATCTAATTTAATTACGGAATCAATCTGAACTGTTGATTCCTGGTGGCCACGTTTTAAAAATATATCTATAAAATATCTATAAAATACCTAAATTTCCCTCTTACACCATGTGTTCCTCTTTCCTGTCCAAACATATCTATATATCTTTAGATATAGATATAGATATAGATATAGATGTAGATGTAGATGTAGATGTAGATATAGATATCAGCTCATTCTTTTCACCGTCCTTCCTTCTTTCTTTCTATGTATACAACTTTTCATTTCTGGAGTAGTGATAAAAAATTACTGTTAGGTACTTTAGATATCTTGAATAGTTTTAGTATTTCAAGTATTATGGATATCTAAAATACTTCCATTATTCATCTTCCCAGGCATGACTGTACTTAATTCAATCTTATTGAAAACATTGAGTTTTAACTTTGCCTTTTTAGGCTTCTCTTGATTTCTTATATGTTCATTGAATTTTTTTTCAGTTCTTTTTTTCTTATCAGAAATAAAGTAAAATTTTATTTTTTTCCTTTTTTATTTCATTGATTAATTTTGAAAATTTTTCCATGGTTATATGATTGATATTCCTTCCCTCTTCTCCTCCCATGCCCCTCCCATAGTCAAAACAGTCCTATTTCCATATTATTGATATTTGCACTAGGGCGGTTATTTAGAGTCTGCATCCCCAATCATATCCGCATCAACTCATGTGGCCAAGCAATTGTTTTTCTTCTGTGCTTCTACTCCCAGAGTTCTTTCTCTGGATGTGGATAGCTTTCTTTCTCAGAAATATTTAGGATAATTGCATTGCTGCTAGTGGGGAAGTCCATTACAATTGTTTGTGCCACAGTGTACCCATCTCTCTGTATGAGGTTTTCCTGGTTCTGCTCCTTTTACTCTGCATCAATGCCTGGAGGTTATTCCAGTTCACATGGAATTCCTCCAGTTCATTATTCCTTTTAACACAATAGTATTCCATCACCAACAGATACCACAATTTGTTTAGCCATTCTCCAATTGAAGGGTATCCCTTCATTTTCTAATTTTTTGCCATCACAAAGAGTATGGCTATAAATATTTTTGTAGAAGTCTTTTTCTTTATTATATCTTTAGGGTACAAACCCAGAAGTGGTATGGTTGGATCAAAGGGAAGGCAGTCTTTTAAAGCCCTTTGGGCATAGTTCCAAATTTCCCTCCAGAATGATTGGATCAATTCACAGCTCCACCAATAATGCATTAATGTCCCAATTTAGCCACATCCTCCCCAACATTTATTATTTTCCTTTGCCATCATGTTAGCCAATCTGCTAGGTATGAAGTGGTACCTCAGAGTTGTTTTGATTTGCATTTCTCTAATTATAAGAGATTTAGAACAAAATTCTATTTTTTTAAAAACTTTTCCTGGGGGCAGCTGGGTAGCTCAGTGGTTTGAGAGCCAGGCCTAGAGAAGAGAGGTCCTAGGTTCAAATATGGCCTCAGACACTTCCCAGCTGTGTGACCCTGGGCAAGTCACTTGACCCCCATTGCCTACCCTTACCACTCTTCTGCATTGGAGCCAATACACAGTATTGACTCCAAGATGGAAGGTAAGGGTTTTAAAAACAACTTTTCCTCCCTAGAGGATTATGCTAAATTTTGATGGACATGTGTTCCTTGGATATCGTTCCTTTGCCTTTTGGAATATCAAAATCCATGCCTTCTAGACCTTTATATTACAAGCTCCTGGAGCCTACAAAATCAAGACTATAGATCCATGATATTTGAATTGTTTCCTTCTTTATGCTTGTACTTTTTTCCTTGGCCTGGGAGTTCTGGAATTTGGTTATAATAATCCTGTAGCATTTTATTTTGAGGTCTCTTTCAAGAAGTGCATTCTCTTGATTTCAATTTGTTTTTCCTCTGAGGATATTAGGGCATTTTCCCCTGATAATTTCTTGTAATATGGTGTCCATGCTCTTTTTTTTCTTTGCCTTTCAGTCATTCCAGTGATTCTTAAATTACCTCTTCTGGATCTATTTTCCTGGTCAATTGTTTTTTCCAATGAAATATTTTACATTTTCTTCAATTTTTTTCAGTCTTTTGATTTTTGTCTTATTGTTTCCTGGTGTCTTATCGATTAATTGACTTCTTTTTGCCCCATTTTAATTTTTGGAAGAAATTTTTTATTAAGATTTTGCATTTCCTTTTTAATTTGGTTCATCCTATTCTTAGTTGTTTTCTTTAGCAGTTTTTTGCTTCCATTTCCATTCAGCCTATTCTATTTCTTAGGAATTTGTTTTCTTCAATGTATTTTTGTGTCTCATTTCCTTTTGATCTCTTTGAGTTTTTAGGGAGTTGATTACTTCAACTTCTGGCTATCGATTTTTTTTTCTGTCAGTTCTCTCATTATTTAATTTTTAAATGCCTTTTCAAGTTCTTCTAGAGATTCCTTTCAGACCTGGAATTCTTTCACACTTTCCTTTAGGACTCCACATGTTTCTTTTTTGGCCTTATTCACCCCTTCTGAGTTCCTTTTTTGATCTTCCCTATCACTAAAGTAATTTTCTAAGGTCATTTTTTTGCTCATTTTTCTAGTATATATTCTCTGTTACCTTATCTATCTATTGAGGTTTTTCTCTTTGCCTAGGGTAGAGGGAGCACTGTCCCTAACTTGCAAAGAATTCTTCTTTCATATTTGGTTTAGGCCCAATTTCTTTTGTTTTTCCATCATGTGTCTGTTGAGGGGATGACACTGATGACACTTTGAGAAGTTTTGTAGGTGTCCAGCTAGATTCAGCTACTGTTTTACCAGTTCTCCTTTTGTTTTGTGAGCTTTTCTGGTGCCTACTCTGTGATTTTTTTGTCCCTACCATGTTTCGTAGGTTAAACACATCCCCTGTATTGGACTTCATTGCCTCAGACATTCTGCCACTTCACTATCTCAAGCCACTTGGAAATGAATTGAAATCCTTTCTATTCTATTCTATCTTTGCTACCTATTCAGAGTGGTTTAGGCTGGCCTGCTCCCCTACTCTGTCTCTTTTTGCTCGCTCAGGTATTCCATTGACATATGGAACTGTTTTGGTTCCAGACCTCTCTGACTTCACTACCCATCTTGAATGGCTTAGATTAGGCAGATTCTTCGCTCTGCTGTTTTGCTGCTTCAGATACTCTAGTTTCATATGGGAATTTTTAGGTTTTCTTCCCTTTCTGCCTTTAATACCTGTATTGAGTGAGGGCTGGGCTCATTTCCATTCTATAGCTTCATTGCCTCTGGTGGAGTAGGAGTACATTATGAGGTCCTGAGGTTTGCTTGTTTCTGCATATGAAGTACTGCCTGGGCTACTCTCTCTTTTTGATCTAGTGAGATGATTTCCTTTTCCTTTATTTTGAATCAATTTGTTCTCTCTCTCTCTCTCTCTCTCTCTCTCTCTCTCTCTCTCTCTCTCTCTCTCTCTGTGTGTGTGTGTGTGTGTGTGTGTGTGTGTGTGTGTGTTTGGAGGTTTCAGGGGAGCAGAGATACCTTTATTCTGCTATCTTAGCTCCCAGAAAGCAACTTTGTCCATATTCTTTTTAACCAGAGACTCCATAGTTGGATTTATAGCCAAAATCTTGATAAGAATAGACTGAGGAATAGAGCCAAGATGTCGGAGTAAACCTCAGCAATTCTGTGTCACCATGAGAATCCTCTCTAACCAAGATTAAAATGTCACCACTAAATGAATACAGGAATGAAAGAACCAACAAGGAGACAGAGTGAAACAACTTTCCAGAAAATAAAAACCCTAAAGATAGGTAACAGATATCTGGGGCTGTGGGGTGAGAGGAGAACAAATCCACCAAGAAGTTGTAATAAGGAGGGCAGAGCAAGCCAAGAGAAAGCCACACATCCTCACCCCACATTTGCTGTCCAAGGTTTTGGAACCTATGCCTAAGCCAATATCCAGATCCTGAGACCTTGTTTGAGTAAATAGAGGTACAAGGCAATCAATGATACTTTAAATTTCAAACCTGTACAGAAGTACAGAACCCCAGCTCAGGGAATTCTAGTCTGGGCTTGCAACAAGGAATTAATTCACACTTAAGCTAGATTTCTTACTCTACCCTCTTTCTAATTTCTCTACCTTACTCTTTCCCTCTATTTTGTAAATAAAATTGATATATAGTCATTTTGACTTGCTATATATTAATTTTGGTGACCACATTTCTCTTATATTTAGTCCAACCTTAATTTTTTAACCTTTACATTTCAGACACAGAAGAGGACAATGAAAGGAAAGGAAACACTCCTAAAATTCAAAGGAAAACTTATGGATTGGACACAGAGTCTGGAAGAACTCAAAAAGAACTTCAAAAACCAATTAAGAGAGGCAGAGGAAAAGTGGGAAAGAGAAATGAAAGTGACGTAAGGAGAAATGAAAGTAATACAAGAAGAAATTGACCAGATGAAAAAGAACAAAAAAAAACTCACAGAGGAAAATCAGGTCTTAAAAATAAGAATAGACCATCTAGAAATTAATGATTTCATGAGAAATCAAGAAACAATAAAGCAGAATCAAAGCAATGAAAAATAGAGGAAAGTATGAAATATCTTATTGATAAAACAACTGACCTCTAAGATAGACAATTTGAGAATTATTAGACTATCTGAAAGCCATGATTAAGAAAAAAACTGGGATATCATATACAAGAAATTATCAAAGTTAACTGTCCAGAGATCCTTAAACAATAAAATAAATGTGTAATTGAAAGAATTCAAAGATCACCTCCAGAAAGAAATGCTCAAATGACAAGATCCAGGAATATAAGAGCTAAATTCAAGAACCACCAAGCCAATGAAAAAATACTTCAAACAGCCAGAAAAAAAATTCATTCAAATACCATGGAGCTACAATCAGGATCACACAGGACCTTGTGGCTTCTACATTAAAAAATCTAAAGACATAGAATATGATATTCAGGAAGGAAAAATATTTGCTTTTACAATCTAGAGTCACCTATCCAGGAAAACTGTATATATTCTTTCAAGGGAAAAATGGACATTCAGTTAGATAGAAGATTTCCAAGTATTCTTGAGGAATAAGCTAGACATAAAAAAAAAAATTTGAAGTCCAAACATGGGACACAAGAGAAACCCACAAAATATAAGTAAGAGAAAAGTTAAGGGACTCATTAAAGTCTAAATGTTCTATAATTCTCAAAAATTACCCTTAGTAGGGGAGTTCCGGTAAGATGGCAGCATAGACAGAACAAATCTTAAAACCTCCACAACTTTACGCACCGAGATAGAAAACAATGTCCTTCGAGAAGAAAGAGGACCGAATCTAAGAATGGGACAGAGCAGGGGGAATCCTACTGCAGCACAACTAAAGAGGTACACCAAGGAAAAGGCTTCAATACATGAACTGTCAGGACTGAGGGTGTAGAAGGGGGATCCCAGGATCCCAAGATGCCTCCCCCATGTGCTGTGCAGAGTCTCCAGCTGCCCAGAAAATCTCAGGGCTGGTGGGTGCACCAGTCGGGAGAGAGGGCCTTGCTGGCATAGGACTCAGGGAGTCAATCACAGACACTGGAGAGGTGACTGGAGGAGAAAACCAGAGAAACACAGCAAAAATGCCCAGAAGCTGGTGGCTTAGAGAGAGCCAAACCCCAGAGTGCAGACAGCTTGGCTTCCTCATACCAAGATAGAGAATGCAGGGTTTCAAGAGTAAAGGAAACCAGATCAAACACAGTGGATAGCACAGGGGTACCCCACTGCTGGAGAGCTCAGTTCAGCAAAAAATGCTCCTTCTTGTCACCCCACCTTTTTTTGGTTTTTCTTGTTTGTTTGTTTTTCCCTCCCCTTAAGGCTTTGAGGTTTTAGCCTCAGGGCAGACTAATCCAATCCATACAGATTTAATCCCAACAACTGGACAGACAAGAAGTCTTCCAAGGGTAGAGAAAGTAACTTACCCCTGGGGGGAAGATCTTTCATCAAAGATCATTAAATACATATGCTCAAATTAGCAGAACAAGGAAGGGAAAAAACATGAGCAAGCAACAGAAAAAGAGAAAAGAAATAACAATTGACAGGTTCTTTCAAGGAAGTGAAAAGAGAGCAAATGAAACAGAAATAGAAGAAGAGGAAGTAGTTCCAGTGAACTGGACACAGGCTTTGGAAGACCTCAAAATTCAATTAACTTGAGAATTTAAAACTCAATTAATTCAAGAACTTCAGGAACTCAAAAAACAATCAAGAGAGGCTGAAGACAATTTGAAAAAGGAAATACATGAGCTAAAACAAGAAAATAAAGTATTAAAAGCCAGAATTGGCCAGCTTGAAAATGAAGCAAAGAAGGCAAAAGATGGTCTACAAAGAAAATCAGACCAGAAAGAGAAGGATGACCAAAAAGCCAGGGATGAAATTCAGTCTTTAAAAAACAGAACTCAACAACTAGAAGAAAATGACTTCACAAGGCAGCAAGAATATATTAAACAAAATAAAAAACATGAAAAATTTGAGGAGAATATGAAACACCTCATTGATTCAACCAAAGATCTGGAGAACAGAGCTAGAAGAGATAACTTAAGAATTATTGGTTTACCAGAACATCATGATAAAAGAAAAAGTTTAGATAGCATTTTACAAGAAATTATCAGAGAAAATTGCCCAGAAATTCTTGAACAAGAAGGAAAAGTGGAAATTCACAGGATCCACAGATCACCTCCTACATTTAATCCACAACTGACAACTTCCAGGAATATTATAGTCAAATCCAAAAACTACCAGACCAAGGAAAAAATATTACAAGCTGCTAAAAAGAAGTCATTCAGATATCAGGGAACCACAGTTAGGATAACACAGGATCTGGCTGCATCTACATTGAAGGACCGGAAGGCATGGAACACAATATTCTGGAAAGCAAGAGAACTGGGGCTACATCCAAGAATCAACTATCCAGCAAGACTAACTATATTATTGCAGGGGAAAGTATGGTCATTCAATAAAATTGAGGACTTTCAAACATTCATCAAGAAAAAACCGGACTTAAACAGAGAGTTTGCTGCCCAAACCCAGAACTCAAGAGAATCAACATAAGGTAATTAAGAGAATGGGGGGAGGAGAAAAAAATTTCTTTTCTTTAAGGGACACAACAAGTTCAATCAATTTATATCCCAAGAAGAAAAGAAGGTATTGGCAAATATTAAAAATTATTATTACCAACAGGGTAACTAGAAGAAGTTTACATAGAGGGAACAGGGACTAACTGTATAGGATGAAATGTCAAGAGATATATAAATATATATATATATATATATATATATGTATGTATATATAAATATATACAAAACTAGAAGGGAAGAAGATAACAATAAGAAAAAAGAAAAGCAAACAAAAAGGAATAAATTTATATTCCATAAAGAAGCACATGGGATCAACAGGGGAAAAATAACAATACACTGCAAGGGTAAAGAGGTTAGAGAGAGGGAATATTCAATACTCAAGTGCATTGAAATCAACTTAGAGAAGAACAATCAGATCCATAGGGGCAGAAAATTGATTCACGCCCTATAGAGAAGTAGAAGGGTAACAAAGGGACAGGTGGGGAAGGAAGCAATACTAAGGAGGGAGAGGGCTTGGAGGGAGCACCACATGGCTTTAAAGAACAATAATAGGGGAATAAGAAGGGAGGGGGGAGAAAGGGAAGTACAACAAGGGAGGGGATTATAGGAACTGATTAAAAACAAAACACTGGTATAGAAGGAAACAGTGAAAGAAGAAAGAATAGGAATAGGAGAGAGAATCAAAATGTCTGGGAATGCAGAGTTGATAATTATAACTCTGAATGTGAATGGGATGAACTCACCCATAAAACAGAAGCAAATAGCAAAGTGGATTAGAAACCAAAACCCAAACATATGTTGTTTACAAGAAACATATTAGAGAGGCAGACAAACATAGAATGAAAATGAGAGGATGGAACAAAATCTTTTGAGCTTCAAATGAGAAAAAGAAGGCAGGAGTAGCTATCATGATCTCTGACAGAGCCAAAGTAAAAATAGATAAAGTTAAAAGAGATAGGGAAGGATACTACATCCTTATAAAAGGCAGTATAAACAATAAAGAAATATCATTACTCAATATGTTTGCACCAAACAGAATAGCTTCCAAATTTCTAAAGGAGAAGCTAATGGAGCTCAAGGATGAAATAGATAGCAAAACCATACTAGTGGGGGACCTGAACCTTCCCCTATCAGATCTAGATAAATCAAACCAAAAAATAAATAAGAAAGAGATAAGAGAGGTGAACAAAACCCTAGAAAAATTAGAGTTAATAGATATTTGGAGAAATATAATTAGAGATAAAAAGGAATACACCTTCTTTTGAGCAGCACATGAAACTTCACAAAGATAGACCATGTAATAGGGCACAGAAACATGGAAAACAAATGCAAAAAAAGCAGAAATAATAAATGTAACTGTCTCAGATCATAATGCAATAAAATAGTTATTAGTAAGAATACATGGAAAGGCAAACCAAAAACTAATTGGAAATTAAATAATATGATTCTCCAAAATAATTTAGTGAAAGAACAAATCACAGAAACAATTAATAATTTCATTGAAGACAATGACAATGATGAGACATCTTACCCAAACTTATGGGATGCAGCCAAAGCAGTTCTAAGAGGAAAATTTATATTACTGAGTACATATATTAACAAATTAGGGAGGGCAGAGGTTAATGAATTGGGCATGCAACTTAAAAAACTAGAAAATGAACAAATTAAAAATCCTTAGAGAAAACTAAATTAGAAATATTAAAAATCAAAGGAGAAATTAATAAAACTGAAAGTAAAAGAACTATTGAATTAATAAATAAGACCAGAAGCTGGTATTTTGAAAAAAAACAGATAAAATAGGCAAAGTATTGGTTAATCTAATTTAAAAAAGGAAGGAAGAAAACCAAATTCATAGTATCAAAGATGAAAAAGGAGACCTCACCTCTAATGAAGAGGAAGTTAAGCCAATCATTAAAAACTATTTTGCCCAATTATATAGCAATAAATTTAACAATCTAGGTGATATAGATGAATATTTGCAAAAATATAAATTCCCTAGATTAACAGCAGAAGAAATAGAATACTTAAATAATCCAATATCAGAAAAAGAAATTGAACAGGCCATTAAAGAACTCCCTAAGAAAAATCGCCAGGGCCTGATGGATTCACAAGTGAATGCTATCAAACATTCAAAGAACAATTAATCCCAATACTATACAAATTATTTGATATAATAAGCAAAGAAGGAATCTTACCAAATGCCTTTTATGACACAAATATGGTACTGATTCCAAAGCCAGGAAGATCAAAAACAGAGAAAGAAAATTACAGACCAATCTCCTTAATGAACATAGATGCAAAAATCTTAAATAGAATACTAGCCAAAAGACTCCAGCGAGTGATAAAGAGGGTTATTCATCATGATCAGGTGGGATTTATACCAGGAATGCAAGGATGGTTCAACATTAGGAAAACCATCCACATAATTGACCATATCAACAAGCAAAGCAACAAAAACCACATGATAATCTCAATAGATGCAGAAAAAGCCTTTGACAAAATACAGCACCCATTCCTACTGAAAACACTAGAATGTATAGGAATAGAAGGTTCTTTCCTAAAAATAATAAACAGTATATATCTTAAACCACCAACAAGCATCATATGCAATGGGGATAAATTAGAAGCCTTTCCAATAAGATCAGGTGTGAAACAAGGATGCCCATTATCTCTACTTTTATTTAACACTTTACTAGACACTATAGCAGTAGCAATTAGAGAAGAAAAAGAAATTGAAGGTATTAAAATAGGTAAGGAGGAGACTAAGCTATCTCTTTGCAGACAATATGATGGTCTACTTAAAAAATCCCAGAGAATCAACTAAAAAACTAGTAGAAATAATCAACAACTTTAGCAAAGTTGCAGGATACAAAATAAATGCACATAAATCATCAGCATTTCTATATATTTCCAACACATCCCAGCAGCAAGAGGTAAAAAGACAAACACCATTTAAAATCACCCTAGACAATATAAAATACTTAGGAATCTATCTACCAAAACAAATACAGGAATTATACGAACATAACTACAAAACACTTTCCAAAAAAATAAAACTAGATCTAAACAATTGGAAAAAATTGAGTGCTCATGGGTAGGACAAGCTAACATAATAAAAATCACCATTCTACCCAAATTAATTTACATATTTAGTCCAATACCTATCAAACTACCAAAAACATTTTTTACTACATTAGAAAAAACTATAACAAAGTTTATTTGGAAGAACAAAAGATCAAGAATATCAAGGGAAATAATGAAAAAAAAACATGAAGGAAGGTGGCTTAGCAGTACCAGATATTAAGCTATACTATAAAGCAGCTGTCATCAAAACAATATGGTACTGGCTAAGAGACAGAAGGGAGGATCAGTGGAATAGACTTGTGGTAAGTGATGTCAGCAAGACAGTGTATGATAAACCCAAAGAGTCCAACTTTTGGGACAAAAATCTACTATTTGACAAAAACTACTGGGAAAATTGGAAAACAATATGGGAGAGATCAGGTTTAGATCAACATCTCACACCATACACCAAGATAAATTCAGAATGGGTGAATGACTTGAATATAAAGAAGGAAACTCCAAGTAAATTAGATGAACACAGAATAGTATACTTGTCAGATCTCTGGGAAAGGAAAGATTTTAAAACCATACAAGAGTTAGAGAAAATTACAAAATGTAAAATAAATAAGTTTGATTATATTAAATTAAAAAGTTTTGTACAAGGGAAAACAATGCAACCAAAATCAGAAGGGAAACAACAAACTGGGAAAAAAATCTTTATAACAAAAAATTCTGACAGGGGTCTAATTACTCAAATATACAAGGAGCTAAATAAATTGCATAAAAAATCAAGCCATTCCCCAATTAATAAATGGGCAAGGGACATGAATAGGCAATTTTTAGATAAAGAAATCAAAATTATCAATAAGCACATGAGAAAGTGTTCTAAATCTCTAATGATTAGAGAAATGGAAATCAAAACAACTCTGAGGTACTACCTCATGCCTAGCAGATTGGCTAAAATGATATCAGGGGAAAGTAATGAATGTTGGGGGGGATGTGGCAAAATTGGGACATTAATGCATTGCTGGTGAAGTTGTGAACTGAATCAACCATTCTGGAGGGCAATTTGGAACTATGCCCAAAGAGCAATAAAATAATGCCTGCCCTTTAATCTAGCCATACCATTGCTGGGATTGTACCCCAAAGAGATCATAGATAAACAGACTTGCACAAAAATATTCATAGCTGATGTTGTGTGCAGATGCAAAGCAGGGAATCCTCACCCAGTGAGGCTCTCCCTGTACCTTTGCAGGGATTCCCTGCTTTGCATCTACACACAACACTGTGCTCTTTGTGGTGGCAAAAAACTGGAAAATGAGGGTATGCCCTTCAGTTGGGGAATGGCTGAACAAATTGTGGTATATGTTGGTGATGGAATACTATTGTGCTCAAAGGAATAATAAACTGGAGGAATTCCATGTGAACTGGAAAGACCTCCGGGAATTGATGCAAAGTGAAAAGAGCAGAGCAAGAAGAACATTGTACACAGAGACTGATATATTATGGTAAAATCAAATGTAATGGACATCTGTACTAGCAGCAATGCAATGACCCAAGACAATTTGGAGTGATTTGTGGAAAGGAACACTATCCACATTCAGAGAAAGAACTGCAGGAGTAGAAACACAGAAGAAAAACAACTGCGTGGACACTTGGGTTGATGAGACCATGATTGGGATGTAGACCTGAAAAGACCACACCCATGTAACTATCAATAATGTGTAAATAAGTCTTGACTGACCACACCAGTGGAAAAGTGAATTACCTATGGCAGGAGGAGGGGGTGAGTCGGGGGGATGGGGGGGTGTGAAGGGGGTGAAGGGTAAAGTAAAAACATGACATATGTAACTAGGGAAATTTTTTCTAAAAATAAAAAATTATTTTAAAAAAATTACCCTCAGTAGTAGAGAAGATAAAAGCAATTTATTCAGAAAGAGGGTGGAGAAGTAAGCTGATTATGATGATATAATATGCAGACAGTGGAGGGAAGAAGAGCTCCCAGTTGGCTGCTGGGATGGACAGAGGAAGTGAAGAATGTTCTCAGACTCATGGTGAGGGGGAAGGGAACATCTCCACCCAGAGTCCCTCTCTTTTTCTAGTAACAAATTCTGGGAGGTGATTATAGGTGTGCCCACAGAGACGGCTCTGCATGTTCTTTTTGGCATGGGTGCCATAAGTTTGCCACCAGAGTCCTAGTACTTGATCAGTTTTTGTATCTATACCAAGTGCTGCTGGAAAGAAGGTATATTATTCCTTTTAATCCCTGTTCAGTTTTCTCCAGATATTTTTAAATTTAATTTTTCTAAAATTTCATTCACTTTCTTTATTTCTTTCATATTTATTTTTTTCCCCAGATTTATCTAGTTCTCATAGGGGGAAGTTAAAGGTCCTCCATTATTGGTTTGAGAATTCTGAAAACTTCTTGCTGAATCTATCTCTTCTGCTGCTGCAGGCTTTCTGGATTTGCCAGGATGAACTATTTTGCCTTGGGGCTAGGACTGTATAACAGAAAGGCAGGCTTGGAAGGGACCAGTGCTATGGATTTCTGGGCCTCATACCAGACTAGTGGCAGGGCCTGGAACTTCAAGGAGTGGTTCTGCAGTGCTCTCTTGCTGGTGTAGTCCTCATCCCAGGATCTCAAAGGAAGCCTACACCTACAGTATAATGGGGGAGTCAACAGGCAAATAACTATGTACAGCAAACTATGTACAAAATAATTGATAGAAGGAAGGCATTTGACTTGAATTGAGGGGGATCATGAAAGACTTGATTTAGGTGGAAGTTTAGCTGGGATTTAAAAGGAGCCAGGAAAGACCAGAGATAGAGATGAGGAAGGATAGCATTCCAGATATGGAATATCACTGGATTTAAGAGCAGTGAGAAAAAAAATGATAGCTTTAGATTCCAAGCAGGTCTAGCAGATTTAAGCATGTTTTAAGATAGAAAATGAAAACTAGATCTGGGAAAAGGATAATTGTTATGGTATTCTAGAGAAAGATAGTAGGGGATACATGTAGAGGAGTTGACTTTGGCAAGAAGAAAGGACACCTATTTACCAGAGACTTGAGGAAAGAAGAAGAAAATGAAGATGATTTCAAGTACTAAAATGAAGAGAGAGGGAGAGAGAGAGAGAGAGAGAGAGAGAGAGAGAGAGAGAGAGAGAGAGTCACAATAAACAGTTTTTATTGTCTCAAAGTTCTTAGCCAAGTACAGTAAGACTTGCACATTTTGCAAGCTTTTGGCCATGTTCCATCTTTTCAAATGTCTCAGGTAGGCTGTTCTCTAAACAAGAACAACAAAATTAATAGTAAGGAAAATTCAGCGTTGTTAATAATAGAAGAATGTTCTTTCTTTGTGGTCAAAAACAAATTAACTTATAATTAAACACTATTTTAAGAAAATTTCGCACAAAATCTCTGTATGTACAAGATGACTAAATAGAAAAAAGAAACACATGATGAGTAGGTTTTGCTATGCTTAAAAGATCTCAGATTTACATCTTTTAGATTTTGCTCAAAAGAAAGGCTTTGAAATTTTGAACTTGTGATTGGACCTTCTGTAAAATATAGGCCTCTGGATATTAATACTGGATTTAAGTCATTAGAAGACCTCTCTGTCTCTTATCTGGAATGTTCCTCTGGATGCTGACTCCATACCACCTACATGAAAGGAGAAAGTTGTCCCATTAAAGTGGGAGTGCACACATTTTCTAGCTCTTATGTAGGCTACTTGTCATGTTCAGGTGCCTAGTTCTTCTAGAAAGGAATTTTATGATTCTTGAGTTCAAGGTCTGCTTCAGAGTTTATTTTTTTCCCATTCACAGTGGCATCTTTTAGTAGAGACATGGAAAGTTAAACCCATACAATGAAGATCACTATGTACCACAGAAGAGTTGGAAGGGATCATCATTCCCAATTCCCTTATTTTACAGATGAGGAATCTCAAGCCTTGAAAATTTTTTACTTTCCCAAAGTCTTAAATTCAATATTTGGTAGAACCAGGAATGGTGACGGTATATGAAACCATAACCTATAAGGGTAGATTGAAGAATTAAATGAATTATCTTGTTTCCCCTTAAAGAACTGAAGTAGGACAAATTAGTAGAAATCATATGAAATTATATTTTGATTAGTGTTAAGGAAGACCTTTTTGTCATTGAAATGTATACGTAAAATAAAATGGGATACCTCAGTAGGGACTGAAGTACCCATCACTAGAAATTTTCAAGCAGAAGCTGTTATGGATGTTATAAAGATTTATTCTTTTATTAAAGATTAGATTAAATACCTCTGAGCTAACTTACATCTCTATGATTCTAGCATGTAAAATTAGAAATTGTTAAAAATTAGGCACATTATAATATAGATATAGAATACAGATAAAGTTAGATGATAGAAATACAGGGGAGAGAGATCATGACACTACCCATTTTTTAAAAGCATTTTTCATGAATTTTTTTCAGAAATAATATTGGATATGTAATAATCCATTCACAGTAACCTCCCCTCTTCTGAATTCATTAGTTTTAAAACAGTTCAGTCTGTGATGGGAGAATAATATAAAGCTAATTATAATGTGTATAGTGTTCAGACCCATGATTTTGGTCTCATTAATCTTAGATTTGGTTTTATTTGGTCTCATTAACTCCAGAGAACTCTACAGCAGAGATTATTATGATTAGGGAGAATGGAATATGGTATATTGATGGACAAGCCAAAATTGATGTAGTATACACTGTATTTCAGAATAGCATTTTTGAAGATCAATTAAAGGCAATAACAGTTTTTCAGTCCATTTTAAAGGTACCTTTTACTGACCAGTCACTGTTTTTCAGAATTAGCTTTCCATATAAAGTATCACCTCTGCTATGAAGTTTAAAGTATATGCATTTTCACTGTGGGGGACAAAAGTCCTATTTTCAAGGAGCACACATTTCCCTTATTTATCCCACTATTTGTTATCACCTTTACTTTTCATGATACTCTATTTTGTTGCCTGAGAAACGTAACAGGCAAGGATATACTGATAAATATATAACAATTAGTTATCAGAAGGGGTATGCATGTGAACTTTAGTTTAATCTGTATTATTAATACCTTGTTAATCTCTTTCGTAATTCTAGACAATCAGAAAAAACAATAAATCCAGATATATTTGTTGCATTTACTGAATTTCACAGACATAAATGCTTATTCTGAAAATTTAACCATTTGTCCTTGGAAGTAATTCAAGCTGACTTAATATTTTTGACATTTGGATGAAATGTTAGAAGGTAGAATAAGGTACAGCAATACCTAATAATTTTGGTGTGGAAAGCAGGAATGACCACTACCAAGATTTTTTTTTGTCAGCAATAACATCTTTTAAACCCTGTTTCATGATGCTAAAGAGTCAATGTGATATAAGTCTAAGTATGTCTAAATATGTGTGGGTAAAGTCAAAGTACCCCAGAATAGAATGAATATACCTGACATTTTGGGAAAGAAGCATAGGATCACAGAATTTAAGGATGAAAGGGACCTTAGAAAATTTAGTTTTCTCACTTTATAGATGAAGAAATTGAGGCTTCAAAGAAGTCTTCTTCCCTAAGTCTCACAAGTAGTATGTTATGGAGCTGGGAACTAAAACAATAGCTGCTTTTATCAAGTTCAGTGCTCTTTTCACTACACCATACCATCTCTCATGATAATAGTGACCTAATTCATGAAGTATTCCATGATTTTTTTCTGCTCAGAGTCATTAAGACAATAAACATTTCAGAATCAGATGAATAGAAATATGTTCTATTTTCATTTTTTGATAAATTTCTAATTACAAGTAAGTGAATGTATTGGTTATAGTATTGCAAGAGTATTTTGTACACAATGATTATATGTGTAAGTTCTTCCAAACCTTAAATATTTTTTCAATGTGTTAGAGAACACAGATATTACTTCTTGCACATTTATGTTTTAAAATGAGATTCTAAGAAATCCCTCATGAGAATCTGACAACTAATGCTCCTCATTACTATTACAATTATAATTCTTATGTCTTTGGTTCAGTCATGAAAAGATAACAGAGTAAGGAAATTCATGATCATAAATCTTAGTCAACAATTAATTAGTTGAGAAGAGCTATCAGAACAATGAAACAATCACCTTCTTAGGTGGGCCTAGATGTGGAATTTCTCAGTTTGATACATTGACATATGTTCTGAGTTTGTCTCAACCTTATTTGTATATTTTTGAGCAGAAGAATCTTATCCTGAGACTTCGTAAAACTAGTCCGCAAAAAAAAATGGTGCATTGAATTCAGTGCAAGTTGAATAAGCATTCAATCTAAACGTTTCATTTTCTGTAGGGTGTCAATTTTTTATATTAGACCAGAATTAGTTTTGTAAAATGCAAATTTTTCTCATAAATGAATATAATATTATGACTCAAATTAACATTTTTTTCCATTTGAAGAAAACTATTTAAAAGTTGAAAAGAACTGATCTGTTTTAGACAAAGAGAATAACCTTCACCAGATTTTACAAATTTTTGTAGATTTTACAAATCAACAAATGCTTAAAAAAATTCTCCAGTAGGAATGAGTAGAGATTTATGAGCAGAGATGAGGGCCTTCTTATTTCTTGAATGTCATGTAAATCATCTTCCTTACATAAAAAAGTAATATTAAAGGTCATATCTCTATGATTAGCTGCATATAATGACGATTATAAAGATATCAAATTATTTCAAACCATTCTAAGATAACTAAGAAAATAACTTTTTGTTATTTTTGTGCTGTGTAGACTTTTCTATCATATTTATCAGTAGTTACTAAACTAAAATATTTAACTCATGACAAAATGTTGCTTATATAGTTTATTTATAGTGTATATATCATGAGATGTCTGGTTGTAATGTATATCCCTTACTGAGGATGTGAGCCATCCCAGGAATTTTATTAATGGTTCTCTTAAAAATCTCTAGAGAAGATTAATTTTCTTGTATTTATCATCTTCTTCATCATAAAGTTTTCTTAATGCCTAGCTTAAGGTCTACCTTCTGCATTTCAAACCCATTCTGACAGTGTTCTTAATTCTTCCAATTGACGTTTCTTTTTTTTTAAACATTTATTAATATTCGTTTTTAACATGGTTACATGATTCATGCTCCTACTTTCCCCTTCACCCTCCTCATTCCCCCCACCCATGGCCGACACACATTTCCACTGGTTTTAACATGTATCATTGATCAAGACCTATTACCAAATTGTTGTTAGTTGCATCGGTGTGGTAGCTTCGAGTCCACATCCCCAATCATGTCCACCTCAACCCATGCGTTCAAGCAGTTGTTTTTCTTATATGTTTCCTCTCCTGCAGTCCTTCCTCTGAATGTGGGTAGCGTTCTTTACCATAAATCTCTCAGAAATGTCCTGGGTCATTGCATTGCTGCTAGTACAGAAGTCCATTACATTCTATTTTACCACAGTATGTCAGTCTCTGTGTACAGTGTTCTTCTGGTTCTGCTCCTTTCGCTCTGCATCAGTTCCTGGAGGTCTTTCCTGTTCACCTGGAATTCCTCCAGTTTATTATTCCTTTTAGCACAGTAGTATTCCATCACCAGCATATACCACAACTTGTTCAGCCATTCCCCAATTGAAGGACATACCCTCCTTTTCCAGTTTTTTGCCACCACAAAAAGTGTGGCTATAAATATTTTCGTACAAGTCTGTTTATTTATGATCTCTTTGGGGTACAAATCCAACAATGGTATGGCTGGATCAAAGGGCAGGCATTCTTTTATAGCCCTTTGGGCAAAGTTCCAAATTGCCAGCCAGAATGGTTGGATCAGTTCACAACTCCACCAGCAATGCATTAATGTCCCAATTTTGCTTGTCAGATCTCTGGAAAAGGAAAGATTTTAAAACCAAGCAAGAGTTAGAGAAAATTACAAAATGTAAATTAAATGGTTTTGATTATATTAAACTAAAAAGCTTTTGTACAAACAAAAACAATGTAGTCAAAATCAGAAGGGAAACAACAAATTGGGAAAAAAATCTTTATAACAAAAAACTCTGACAGGGGTCTAATTACTCAAATATACAAGGAGTTAAATTGATTGTATAAAAAAATCAAGCCATTCCGCAATTGATAAATGGGCAAGAGACATGAATAGCCAATTTTCAGGTAAAGAAATCAAAAGTATCAATAAGCACATGAGAAAGTGTTCTAAATCTCTAATAATTAGAGAAATGCAAATGAAAACAACTCTGAGATGTCACCTCACACCTAGCAGATTGGCTAAAAGGAAAGAAGGGGAGAGTAAAGGAGGGGACATTTCTTTTTTTTAACCCTTACCTTCTATCTTAGAATCAAAAGATGTATTGGTTCCCAGGCAGAAGAGCTGTAAGGGTTAGACAATGGGGTTAAGTGACTTGTTCAAGGTCTTACAGCTAGGAAGTATCTGAAGCCAGATTTAAACCCAGGATTTCCCATTGCTGGGACTGGCTATCATGCCATTGAATTACCTAGCTGCCCTCCCCTCACCCAATGGACATTTCTAATAGTAGAGCATTATTTTATTCTTTCTCTTTTTCTGGCTTGCATGTGTGTGTATATCCACACAAACATATAAAACAAAAACAAACAAAAATTGTGTTTTTTATAGTTCCAATTCTCTATCCCAACCTAATTCTCCTTATGTTATATATGTGGAGGTAACCTAACTTGAAAAACATAATTTACTATAAATATAATTCATGTTTGTTAATAAAATTGCATTCATGTAATACTTTAAAATTCACTAAGAATTCTCCTCAAAGTCATCCTGTAAGGTAAATTCCTTGAGGACAAGGACTGTGTCTCTTTCTTCTATAACAGCATTTAATAAAGTGCCTTATTCCCAATAGGCACTTAATTATTATTGATTGAGGATAGATAATTTATTTCTTAAAATAAATTAAATTTTATTATTTTATTTTAAAAACAAATTTCCACATGAAGTTTTCTGAAGTTATATGACCCAAACCATCTCCCCCACTTCTTCACTCCCCCTTCCAGTAACTGGCAAGAAATTTAATTTATCATGCAAAATATATTTTCATATTATTCATTTTTGTAAATGGATAATCTTATAAAAACCAAAATACCACAAAATAAACTGAAATAAACAAGTGAAAAATAACATATTTTATCTGCATTCCTAATCCAACAGATCTTTCTTTACATGTAGATAGCATTCTTTTCATAAGTACTTCAGAATTGTCTTGGATCATTTTGTTGCTGTTAGTGGCAAAAATGTATCACATTTGATCATTCCACAATATTTCACTTACAGTGTATAATGTCCTGGTTCTGTTTATTTCACTCTGTATCAGTTCATGTAGGTCTTTCCAGCTCTTTCTGAAATCATCCTGTTCATTATAGCACAAAAGTATTCCATCATCATCATAAACTCACAATTTGTACAGTCCTTCCTCAATTAAGGGACATCCCTTAGTTTCCAGTTCTTTGTCACCACAAAAATAAACAGCTATAAATTATTTTTGTACAAACAGACACTTTGCCATTTGTTTAAATTTCTTTGGGATACAGACCTAGTAGTAGTATTAATGTACCAATGGGAATACCTTCTTTTATAGCCCTTTGGGCATAATTCCAAATTGGCCTCCCAGATGGTTGGATCAGGTCACAATTCCATCAGCAAGGCGTTAGTGTCCCAACTTTGCCTACCACCTCCAAAATTTTTCAATTTACTTTACTCAACTGGCCAATCTGATAGATGTGAGGTGGTACCTCAGAGTTGTTTTAATTTTCATTTTTCTAATCAAGAGGAATTCAGAACATTTTGTCATATGATTATTGATACCTTGTATTTCTTCATCTGAAAACTGCCTGTTCATGTCCTTTGACCACTTATCATGCCCAATTTATTGATCTGCAGTTTCTTCATTTTATTTATGTAAGCATTCAGTGATATAATCCCCCCAAAGTACTGCTTTATTTATATTGTATAAATACTTATATGTTGTCCCCTCGTTTTCATTCTCTTCAATGAAATCAGTGATTGTTTTTATGATTTGTTCTTTGACTCACTTGTTTTGAAGAATTAGATTATTTAGTTTCCAAATAATTTTTTAATTTGCCTTTCCATGAGACCTTTTTGATTAGAATTTTTATTGCATTATGATCCAAAAGAGTTCCATTTATTATTTCTGCTTTTCTGCATTTGATTGTGAAATTTTTATGACCTAGTACATGGTCAATTTTTGTATCTGTACCATGTGTTCCTGAAAAAAAGTCTATTCCTTTTTATCCCTATTGCTATATTAAATGTAACTTTTTTAAAAATTTCATCAATTTCCTTTACTTCTTATTTATTTTTGGGTTACATTTATCTAGTTCTGATAGGGGAAGATTGAGGTCTCCCACTAGCATAGCTTTACTGTCTATTTCCTTCTTAAGCCCCTTTAATTTCTCCTTTAAAAATCTGGATGCTATACCATTTGGTGCATATATGTTAAGTAATAATATTACTTCATTACCTATACCTCCTTTTATCAACATGTAATTGCCTTCCTCATTGTTTGTAATCAGATCTATTTCTGCTTTAGCTTCATCTGAGATCATAATTACTACTCTTGCTTTTTTTTTTTATCTCAGTTGAATCCTAAAAGATTTTGCTCTAGTCCTTTCCTTTAATCTATGTGTGTCTAACTGCCTCAAATGTGTTTCTTGTAAACAACATATGGTAGAATTCTGGTTTTTAATTCACTTTGCCATCTATTTCCATTGTACAGGTAAGTCAATCTTGATTACATTCATAGTTATAATTAGTATATGTATATTCTACTCCATCATTTCTTCTATCAATGCTGCCTTTTCTCCTTTGACTCTTTCACTCCACTCCAGTGTTTTTTCCCTATTCCCCTCTCTTATATTACTCCTCTTCCCACCATCACCCTTCTTATTCCCCTCCTACTTCTCTCTAGAGTAAGATAGGATTCTATACTCCTTATAAAATGAATACACCTATATACAATGAATTTGGCTGTTCTTCCCTCTCTGAACCAATTCTAATGAGAGAGGTTTAAATATTACCTTTCACCACCCTCCTCCTCCTCTCCATTATAATAAGTCTCCCATCCATACCTCTTCATGTGATATAATTTATCCCTTTTTACTTCTCCCTTCCTATTTCTTTAAGTACAATTCTTTTTCATCCCTAGATTTGTTGCTTATCATCCTAAACAGCTTACTACCACATCCTCTATGTCTTCTAACAACTTTGAAAATAAATTTTTTTACAAGTTACAAACTCTTTTCCATAAACAATTTGACCTCATTGAAAATCTTAAATTTTTTCTCTTTCTTATTTACCTTTTTATCTTTCTCTTGAATTTTTATTTGGACATCACATTTTCTGTTTACAACTGGTCACTTCAGGAATGCTTCGAAATCTTCCATTTTATTAAGTGGTCATATTTTCCCCCAAAATAATATAGTCAGTTTTCATGGGTAAATTATTCTTGGTTCTAAACTCAGTTCCCTTGACTTCTGGAATCATATTCCATGATTGCCAGTCCTTCAATGTAGAAGCTGCCAGATCCTATGTAATTCTGACTGGGGCTCCATGATTTTTAATTATGTTTTTTTGGCTGCTTGCAGTATTTTCTCTTTGATCTGAGGACTCTTGAACTGTGAAATATAACATTTCTGGGAGTTGTCATTTGGGGATTTATTACAGGAGGTGGTCAGTGGATTCTTTCAATTTCTATTTTATCCTCTCATTCAAGAGTGCCAGAGTCAGTACAACTTCATCAAGGAAGGAGGAATAGAGGTTTTGAAAAGCAATCTTGATAAGCTAAGTAGTGCTCTTTCTTCCCTACCAGTCTTTCTCTGGGCTGGTATTTACCCTTGAGCTCTAACCTTCTTTCTTTATCTCTGGCAAGTGGTGAACCACCTGTAATGGAGGATTGGATCTTTCTCTAAAGTTAAAAAGGTTGAAAACCCTCTGTCTATGTCTCTCTTTACTAATGCTTATAAATCTAGTAATAAGCCTCTAGATTAATTTTTATTAATAATACTTTTCTGCTGCCTCCACACTCTATCCTCTCTGGGTTTTTGTGACACTGTTATAGCCAAAAAAGCTTATAGAAATATTATAGCTTATAGCTTATAAGAATATTATAGCCAAAAAGCTAAACTTAGCAATTAAGCAGGGGATTTTTTGGATAACGTCATGCCCGACTCAAGCAGGGCAGTTATCTCTCTGACTCACAGTCCCAGGGACAACTCCTGGCTGGAAGCCCCAGGGCCCCTAGATGAAACAGCCTTGAAGATTCCTAGACAGAACAGCCTTGAAGATTAAGAATCATATCCTGTGGCACCTGAAAGCATCCCCTACTCCCCCTGTCTAGCTATTAGCTCACCCTAAGACAAAGGCACCTATATCCTGGAAACATATATATTCCCTCTTCTGAATGCATGCTTCGGGACTCTCTTTGCTGAGTTTCCCCAGTGCGTACTGGCAATAAAGCTTTCTCCTGCTTTGATTGCATTGTCTCGTGTGTTCCTCTGGAGGCCACCCATTTTGAACCCTAACAACACTACTCTTTTCTGATTCTCCTACTACTTTTCTGACCACTCTTTTCCAGGTTTCTTTGCTGGGTCATCATTCATTAGGCCCTCTTCTCCATCTTAGTCACATATTTCACTCCTATGGTTTAACAATCATCTTTATTCAGATGACAGATACATATACATATACACACATATATATCCTTATGTATTCAGATACATACATCAATATATTTAAAAGTTTGTGTGTTAAGTGAGTTATAAGTTTATGTGTTAAGGTCACACAATTAAGTAGCAGAGTGAAGTATTAAAACAATAACCTCTCAGGACAAGTGAAATGTTATTTTTCCTATTCTATAACCTTTAATCAATCTTGGTTGGAGGTAGTAAATTTCACTGGATTCTTATAATTTAAAACTTTTTTACTATTTGTCCAATTAGCAAAATATATAGTTTAAAAGTTCCCACTAAAAAGACATCTTGCCCACATTTAAAACTCATAAATGTTAACTCCTCTTCATACTGTGTTCCTTAATCACCTTCCTTATTACTCACTTCTTTTATTCTAATAAATAAAATTCTTCTAAACATTTTTGAGATGCATGTATGCATGCACAGAGACACACAGTTGCTAGAAAGTTTGTAGTTCATTGTTGTAGTGTTTATTTTCCACTGTTATGATAGATCAGTAATGGTGAACCTATAGCATGGGTGTCAAAGACGACACACAATGAACACTTTGTGGGCATGTGCTCCACCTTCCCTCCCTTCTCTCCCAGAGTTCATTACTAGAAAGGCAGAGGGACTCAGATGGAGGTGCTCCCCTCCTTCTTTCCACTCTGCTTGAGGACATTTTTTTCATATCTCCCACCCCTCTGCCCAGCAGCCCAATGGGAGTTTATAGGGGGATGAGGTGGGCAACTCACAGGTGGCAGAGCAGAAGGGGAGCAGAGTGCTCTGGACACTCCCCATCTACACTCGCTGAGGACATTCCTCATTTCATTCACTCCTCCTCCCAGCAGTGAATGGGAGTTCTTTGTCCCCTGTGTGGGGTAAGGTGGGGGGGTACCCAGCATGTGGGGAAAGGGGAATAGTGCAAGGTCTCTGGGGGAAGTGGGCATAGCACTCAGTCTAGGTGGTGGGGTGGGAGTGGGGTCCAGCACTCTTTCTTTATGAAGTTCACCATCACTGTGATAGATTAATGTTTGTTTTGGACTTTGTAGTGATCATTCTGAAATTTTTGATAGTATCTTAATTCTAATGAAATATAAATAATAAAGATGTAATGAATTAGATGAAAATGTGTTTACCATTTTGTGCAATAGTTTGAATTGGACTACCACAATATTCTTTTTCATTGGTCTTCCTGCTTTATTTCTTCCCTCATTAGCCCATCTTTCACACTTTCACCTTAGCAAACTAATATTCTTCATGAATTAATCTCATCACCTTCATTAACCTTCATTACCTTACTATTATCTACTCAGTCAAATAGATGCACCTAACTTTTCATTCAGGGTCTCCTACAATCTGTCTCCATCTTCTATTTCTAGCTCTCCTATGTTCTATGTTCTGGATAGGCTGAAATAGCATTTGTATTCCATTCTTATCCTGAAGTCTACCATGTGTACATTTTCTCATGCTGTCTTCCTTGTCTGGAATTAACTCCCTTACCATTTCTACTTTTTCAAGTCCCTCCCTTCAGATGTTATAAGTTAATCCAATATTTACATGATGATGAATACATGAACTCAATAGCAATCAATGTCAAATTGCACACATTTATGAGAAGTATTAAACTTCCAGAATTCCCAGGATCAATAATTCCATTAATCTTGTCATTTTATCAATTTTGTTAACTTTTTTGTGTGTCTCAGATCATATTCTATAAGTTTATAATAACCTAATGAGCATTTGTGGTTCCCTTGTCTTCCTGTCAAAACATAAAATCACATAATAGGAGTCAGCTTAGATGACTCCATAGATTAAGAGCAAGGCTTAGAGACAGAAGGCCTGGGTTCAAATCTGGCCTCAGATACTGTCTAGCTGTGTGACCCTGGCAAAACACTTAATATCCATTGCCTACCCCTTATTTCTCTTCTGCCTCTGACCCAATAACCAGCATCAATGCTAAGACAGAAGGTAGTGGTTTTAAAAATAAATCTAATAAGAAATATTTTAGATATATTCTGGAGAAAAATTATTTTAAGAGAGAGAAAATAAAAACACTGGAAATTATTAATGCCAGCATCCAAGAGAATGTTGTTGGCACAACATGGACAAGTTAAATTTAAAGGCAATCAGCAAAGATAAGAATTTTTTAGATAAGAATTAGTCCACTGTAGAAACCTCTACAACAATATTTATAGTTCAAAACAGCAAAATTCACTGAGAATAATTTTTCGAATATATTCTAATATTTCAAATAGAAAACTACAACTTAAAATTTAACATCAGAGTTACTTGTGGCTATTGTTTTGGAGTTTTGGAGGACCTGGGATCAAATCTGAACTCAGACACTTCCTAGCTGTGTGACTCTGGGCTTTACCCTGTTTGCTTAGTCCTTACGCTTCTGTCTTAGAGTTGGTACTAAGACAGAAAATGATGGTTTTAAAAACAAAGACAAACAAAAAAAAGCTACTTTGTAAGAATATAACTAACTTTAAAATTTCCCAACCTGCTTCTCTGTACAGGACTACTTTGCTGTTCTCTGAACTCAGCAGTCCGTCTCCCTTTTTATACCTTTTAGACAAGCTGGCCTTCAAATCTTGAATGCAGACACCCTAAAATGCAGACACTCTAAAAGTTTAGAGAACTTTTCCTTTTAGAACTCCTAACATTCTTCAAGGATCAGCTCATGAACTTTTATAAGAAACCTTTCCTATTTATCTTTGTTTTAAAACATTCATCTTTTCATTAGCTTGTGTATTTATAAATGTATGTGTTAAATTCTTTCAATATGGTCTTTATAAAACAAGACCATTTCAATTTTGTCTTTATTTCACTGGGCCTTTGAACAATTCTCTGTATTTGGTAGGAACTTAATTAATGCTTTTACAATTGCATTGTGTTCAGTTAGGTTCTATGTTTCAACTAAATATGGAATGCTTCTGTTGATATATGTCATCTTTCATCTGAAGACCAAAGAGTACAGTGCAGGTCACAGACTAGTCACAGTTCTACCAACATTATATTAGTGTCCTCATTTTTCCACATCCTCTCCAACATTTGTAATTTATACCTTTTATCATTTTAGTCAGCCTGATACATGTAAGGTGATATCACAAAATTGTTTTGGTTGCATTTCTCTGATCGTCCCCAGGTAGTTTTAGCTTTGATTTCTTTATCTAAAAACTTCATAACTTTTGACCATTTATCAATTGGGGAATGGTTCATATTCTTACAAATTTGACAAAGTTCTCTAAATGTTTTAGATATGAGACCTCTATAAGAGAAATTGTTTATATTTTTCTAATTTTCTTTTTTTCCTAATCTCGACAATAGTCTTATTTATACAAAATGTTTTAAACTTAAGTTATTTAAAATTATACCTTTTACCTCTCACAGTGCACTTTATCTCTTATTTATTCATGAAATTCTCTCTCATCCATAAATCTAATAGGTAATATGTTCCTTGTTCTTTTAATTTAAAATCCTTGTTTTTCAAGCTATGGGGAAGAGCCAACAAGACACTTTCAGGGCAATGTGAAACAATGGCCAAAACTGTTGAATATTTTCCAGTACAACATATGAACAAATAAATACATGTATTCCTTGTAAAACAAACTTCAAATTAAAGTGAACAAAAACAAGACTAATATGACAAAATAACTCAACTGGCAGCAGAAGAGGGGATATATATATGGACCACTGAGGATATTGATCTCAAAGGATGGATCAGCAAAGTTACTTTTCCAGCTTGTTCATTCTGAGATGACTCATGGCAGGAAAAGACTGGGCCTCTATGACCATGATATACCCCAAAACTATGTTTTCTATCTTTATCCCTTCCCTGACAGTCCAACTCCACTGCAAAGTTATCACATAATAGGTTGCCAACTTATTCAACATATGTTCATGCTTTTATGTGTTCCTTTTGCTTTTGGTTATCATAGTGTACAAAGTGTCACCAATATCACATCAATGATGTTCTTTATTATGATAATCTCAAAAAGTTTAAGATGTTCTTTCAGATATCTCTATTTCTCTTCCAAAAACAACTGCTAAATTTTTTACTTTTTATTCATTAAAAGCACTGCCTTTTTCTTCTCTATTGCAAAGAATGTTCATACTGTACATTTTGAGAAAAGAGATTTTGAATACTGTGACTACTTTCATGATTACAAAGCTTGGTGAAAAGTAGAAGCTCATATGATCACTCATTTGTATAACCAATTACTTCATATGCAGTAGCTGCCATCCTTTTAATAAGAAGTCAGCAATATGTTCTACAATGTCCCTACCTGCCTCATTATTTTTCTCAGCTATATTTTGCCTCAGAGAGGTTGAGAGGACAGCTGAGTAACAGCCAAATTACCCTGAGTTTGGGGCAATCAAACTATTTCCTATCAGTCTTAGAGAACACTAGGAATGGAGTTTATTTGGCTTTCATATACTAGCTTCAGAAGTAAACAGTGAGGGAGTCTTTCCCACTTTTTAAATATCAGAGTTTGGGCACAGATGTCCAAAGAGTACCATTGCTCATGTATTCCTCCCCTACATGAGCACCTTGATTCTCTCTCTGCTTTGAGCTGGCCTCCCATGGCCTATTTTTTATTACTTCTTGAACTAGCTACTCTATCAGCCCCATTCATTTACTGCAGAGTTTATCTTTTTGTGCTGTTATAACTACATCCTCCTTACCAACCCAATCCATTTATTTTTATTTTCATTTATATTTCCCTGTAAATATTTGCAGAGTTGCACAAAGGATTTGTATGGGCTATATCACATTACAGCTAAGTGTCCCTCCTAGCTGCAGGGGTATATATCATTGAAAGTTTAAAATGAACGACAAATTCTTGGGCATTTTTATAGGCTTTGTTTCTTGTTTTTAAGCAGTCCCTCCCTAAATGCTCAATATCATGAATCTGTGTTTTCTTTTCTAATAGTACAACAAGGCCAAATTAGTCTATGTCTGAAGGGACTATGAATGGAGCTCTTATCTTGGCACATTTCCATTGGCACCTCTCTGCAGGTATCCAATGCTAGTGCAAATGTAAGATAGACTTAAGATTAGCTAGCAGCAATTCATTACCGACAATTGTAGGAGTCTTTTATTCCATCTCCAGAGAGGTAAAGTTCTAAATCTGTTTGGGAGGGGCTATAAGTTCTAGAAGAATAAAACAAAAGGACAAAATGAGATAAAAATGAAATGAGTTAAAATTAATAGAGGTCAGTTAATGAAGAGAACGTTTTTAAATAGATATAACAACAGATCAACCAATAGTTTTGCCTTTCTTTTTAAGTTTCTTAAGTTTCAATGGATACATTGATTTTCTATATCTTCTTATATATCCTCCATAATGGTCCTCTTACTACACGGAAGGTCTTTCTTTAAGTGTTTTGTCATACTTTGGATATCAATCCAGGACCAAAGCTGTTCAGCCTTTATCCCTTTTTTTTATTGAATTAAGAATTGTCCACCTCTCCTCCTCAATGTATATCTCCTGAATTATGTCTTATCCCCATTTTCCTACATATGATTGTTACAGCTAAAGCTGATTTTCATCCCCTTTGGATTTTTCCATTGCCTTTTCAGGTTGGGTGCTATTTGGATTCTTTGTAGGTTGTGCCATTCTGTGATTCACAGCCATATAACAGCACTTGAGGGATTCTAATGTTAAAAATGATGGTTTTTTGTGCCAGAGAACAAGTTTTGCAAGAAGTATGCAATTTTCCAAATGCCCTTATGTCCCTCTTTCAAATGTTCCTCTTCATCACTTCTGGACACAGTTCATAGTTTATCTGCAGTACATATTCAATATATATTGAATGATAGACTAACTTAATAGTCAATCAATCTAACTGGATAGCATATTCATGAAAAATGCTTATTGTCTAGAATTTGAGTTTTGCTACATGTATATGCCTCCTTTTACTCAATTTATTAAGAAAAGAGACAAGCAATTTAAGTCTTTCAAACTAGACTGCAAAAGAAATTAAGCTCCTATCTTTAAGGAATTTGAGAAGTATCATTTGCATACAATAATATTATGAGTCTTAAAATATATTTGAAGTTAGTAGTCCATCTTATTCCAGAAACATCTTATGAGAGACTTAAATATTAAATATAATTTTAGTATTATAATAAAAGAAGATAGAGAGATAGACCATTAAAAGAAAGTAGGGTGTTATCTGACAAATGAAATAAGCCTTTTATAATATGAAGTGAAACCAGACATATTCATTGATACTGTTTCTTATAAACTTGAACCAAACAAGAAGCATACTGTATTCCTTAATTTTGATTTTTGACAAAAATGATTTATCTGCAGAAACACACTTTTTCTTAGCACTAACTTTATGCAGGACTTATTTACATTTGTGTATCCATTCAACACATATTTTTGAGCACTTACTTTTGGAAGGACCTGCTCTAAGTGCTACAGAGAATATAAAAAGAAAATGGTTATCTTTCCTATCGTCAGTGGACTTATAATCTAGTGGGAAGGATAACGAAAAGCATAAACTATATAATACAAAGGAAAATGTCACGAGTCCCATAGGAGAGAGAGAAGGAAGTGCTTTGGGGTTTCAAGTAAGTAGAAATTATTACCATTTGGCAGGAATCAGAAAAATGCTTAAGGCGCTGGGTTGTATTTGACCTATGACAAAATGTAGATAGGAATCTGACAAAAATATTTTGAAAGAGGAAATTCCAAGGAAATAAATATCATGAGCAAAGCTTTGGAAGTGGAAAAATTCAAGTTAACTTTAGGATTTAGAAAGTAGCATAGTTTGGTGAGTGCTTTGGCATCAGAGTAAAATGAAACTGGAAAGGCAGTCAGAAGCCTGATAATTAGCTACTGAGGAGATTAGAATATATTCAATACTCATTATGGGGAAGAGGAGGTATTAAAGCCTTTTGAACTAAGAACTGTCACAATTAGTGTTTAAGATCAATCTATCACTCATGTACAGAACAGGCCATAGGAATAACAGATGGTATAGTAATATGACTATAAGATGATAAGCATTTATCTAATATGGGAGCAGGAGCTCTTAAAGGTTCAGAGGGATATAGTTGCACTAGAGGCAACTTTGACAATATTCACGTTCCTCATACTCATCTTCCATCTAGGATCTGACTTGTTCTGACTTAGCCTCAATAAAAAGCTCTGAGATATGTGTCATTTGTGCATTGCGTCTTGCTTTCAAGTTTTAGTGGATTAATGATAATGTTTATACACTTAACTATTCACCTAGAAAGCATTTGCATCTCTCTGCTTGGAAATAGCCAGGAGATTTGATTTCCTAGGATGTGTTCACTTAAAAGTTGTTAGAGATCCTCTCACACACAAAGGGGTGTGTGTGTGTGTGTGTGTGTGTGTGTGTGTGTGTGTGATTTATTCTGTTTTATTTTAATTTACCATTGTTATGGCTTTATTCAAAGAACAGTTGCACAAAAGTAACAACTTTACCGTTTTTTTGGAGAGAAATTCTTATTGGATTTACACTATATATATGCTGTCTTAGATACTTAAATATGTAAGTATAAACACTTAAGTATGCTCCAGGCAAAACCATCCACATAAAAAACTATTAGAAACACACACTTGAAACTCAGGACCTCAAATTATCTGGAAGTTTACATCAACAATGCTAAAAGCATTTTTAGTGACTCATATTTTCTGTTTTCCATAATCACACTTCTCTCTCTGTCTCTCTGTCTCTGTCTGTCTTTCTCTGTCTCTGTCTCTGACTCTGTCTCTCTGTGTCTCTATATGTCTCTCTCTCTCTCTCTCTCTCTCTATCCCTCTATCCCTCCTCATCTCTCTTTCTGCATCTCTGTGTCTCTGTCTCTGTCTGTCTGTCTATCTCTGTCTGTCTTTGTCTCTCTCTCTGTCTCTCCCTCCCTCCCCATTTCTCTTTCTGCATCTCTGTTTTTCTCTCTGTGTTTCTCAGTGTCTCTGTCTCTTTCTCTTTGTCTCTCAGTATTTCTATTTCTGTCTCTGTCTCTGTCTCTCCCTCTCCCCCACCCCGTCTCTATTTCTGCATCTCTGTGTCTCTGTCTCTCAGAATCTCTATTTTTATCTGTCTCTGTCTCTTTCTCTCTGCCTCTCTATCTCTCTCACTTCTCCTTTGCCTCCATCCATATTTTTACTCTATTCTAATTCTATAGATGTACTTAGCGAAGGGTTGATTTCCTAGGATGCCTAATCCAGCAATTACCAGGATGAGAAGAATCTCCTAACATTCCTTTATATCCTTTGAAGCTAAATGTCTTCTTTGTCTTGGACAGAAATCTGCTCCAGCCTCAGCATCTATGAGAAACATTCTCATGTTTTTCAAATTTTCCTAGACTACTTGGTCTAACACTCCTTTGCCCCAATCTCTATTCATTTTGTTTTATACTGATTCGCATTCTTATGTTTCTTCTACAAGATTATAAATTCCTTATGTCATTTTTACCCTTGTATCTCCAATTCCTAGCAGTATCTTGTATAAAGTAGGAATTTTAAGCATTGGTTGAGGGAGCAATTATGTGGCTCAGTGAATTGAGAACCAGGTCCAGAGGTGGGGAGGGGGATGTCTTGGGTTCAAGTTTGAACTCACAAACTTCCTAGCTGTGTGAATCTGGGCAAGTCAAACTGCTTAACCCTTATTACTGATCTTCTGCCTTGGAACCAATACATAGTATTGATTCTAAGACAGAAGGTAGTTTTTTTAATTGTTGAATTTAATTAAAACAAAAGGAAATAGCTTCTTTCTACAGGAGAAGATGAGTTCAAGTTCAGGCACCAATGTGCTTAATTATTGTTTAACTGTTTACAATTGTATGTCTGCCCAGCAAGTGATTGTAATTTAGGGGTAGAAGGCCAACTTTATTTTAAGTTTGAGTAGACTTAAGTAAAGAAATAGGACATAATTACATTTAAAACAGGAGTTGTATCTCTATCACAAAGCCAATCCCATATTCTGTTGGTTTTTTTTAAACCTTGTACTTCGGTGTTTTGTCTCATAGGTGGAAGATTGGTAAGGGTGGGCAATGGAGGTCAAGTGACTTGCCCAGGGTCACACAGCTGGGAAATGGCTGAGGCCGGGTTTGAACCTAGGACCTCCTGTCTCTAGACCCGACTCTCACTCCACTGAGCTACCCAGCTGCCCCCTATTCTGTTTTTTAATGATAGTATTTGCATAGAGTATCCAGAGGATTAAATAACTGAGAAGCCATATCAATATTGTCTAATTTGAAGTATTTTGTTCCTGTCTAAGGAACAAAAGGCCTAGGGTAAATTAATGGATGTTGTAAATAGTCATAAGTTTCTATAATATATTTTATCAGTGAGATGGAAAATAAAAGTATAATAGTAATTAGAAATGGAATGATCATCCCATAATTTGAAAGTTATTAGAATTTTCCTTTTTAAAGGTAGAGCAAAAAAATGTTGTTTGTTGACTAAAAAAGAACTCTAACTATAGATTTAAACTACTATTCAGTCCTTGTGCTCAAGATGATTCTGACCCATTCTGGATCCTTTTTTGATTTCATAAAATTATCCAGGTATTTGAGAGAGAACTGAGATTGTTGGTGCCTAATAGGCAGATCACTTAAATTCACAAAGAGCATGAAATTTGATTGAATGGAATAACTTGTCAAGTGATCAAAGGTTTCTTTCTCAGACAGCTGGGCCCCAAGACTCTTCAGAGGGAAATATTGTATTAGGTTTAGGTTTTTGTGGGGATAGAGCAGGGTAGAGATAATAATATGAATTTTTAAATTGTCTATGGCTGATTACAGTGACTAAATTTATATTTGTGGTGACTTTTTCTTTCTTTTCTTTTCTGTTTAACTAGAAGTAGCTTTATGCATTGAAAAGGTGACTGTCTAAAGTCAATTGCAACTTAAATTCCTAACATGTCTCAGAAATTTTCAACATGCTTAACCTTGAGCAAGTCATAACCTGTCTGAGCCTCAATTTTCTTATCTGTAAGATGTTAATAATACTATAACACAATCCTTTAAAGATCAAATGTGATTTTATATGCATATATATGCATATACACATAAAACTTTACATATTTTACTATATATTTTCAGATTTTTTTATCATAGATGTAGAGCCTTGAATAGAACTATCCCTAAAGCAGCAAAGACCTAAAGCAGCAAAGTCCTACCTGTGATATATTCTAGTTCATTTATTTTGGAAAAGTTATTTAATTTAATTTAAAAGTTATTTAAGTGCTCTAGGAAACTCTTTGCATTGCAAAAATTTTGCTAACTTGAATTTGTAGAATTTTCTGCCTGTGGAGCTCCATATACCAAGGAAATTATAGGTTTAAGTACTCAAAGAATATTCGAGATCACCTGACAATATTCAAGTCCAACACAACCTCTCCTATTGTTCATATGAGGAAATTGAGGTAAGGAGACCTAAAAAGTGACTTTCACAAGGTCATAAAAAGCTGGAGGGATCAGAACCAAGATTTGGACTCGATATTTTGACTTCAAATTCAGTTTTATTTTTATCATATGAGATAAAGTTACTCATTTCTGTTTGTTTACTATTTGCTTTTCTTCATTTTGTTTGTTTGACTGCTTTATGGAAGCCTTTATCGAACACAGAAAATGACTGGTTCTCTGTTTTCTTAGGACCCATGCAAAGTCTGGTTTCACCTTATTTATTTTGTTGTTGTTGAGTCTTTCAGCCTGGTCCAAATCTTCATGACCCCTTCGACCATTCTGTCCATGAGTTTTTGTTGGCAAATATCCTGGAGAAGTTTGCCATTTTCTTCTTCACAGGTTTAAGGTAAACAGAGGTTAAATGACTTTTAGACTCAGATCTTCCTAAGTCCAAACCTCTATCCATTGAGCTATCTAGCTTCCCCATGTACTATCTTCTCTTATTTAATTAAGGGAGAATCTTTTCCCCAAAAGATATTATGAAAAGGGAACCAATAAAATCTTTAAATTTAAAGAATCTATTAAAATTCAGAGAAATTATTGCTTTATTTAATCCCTTCATCACCCAAATCTCACATGGTCAAACTGAAGTTAGTAATATTGAAGGTCAATATAAATTTTAGGGTAAAATTATTACTTTCAGTATTATCAAGTATATTCCCCACCAAAGGAGACATAGAGAGTGAAAGGAAAATCATTAGACCCTTTAATTAGAGAATTATACAAATTTCTCTAAGACCCAGTCCAGAACCTGCCATTTAAAGTGATGGTGATTGGACCAGATTTTCTCTTTAGGTCAATTACCCATGGTGAGGCAATGCAGGTAACATCATCCTATTTGTATTTCTACACATGAAACATTTGTGGAATCCTAACAATTTAGCCTTTTGAATTTTCCACATAATTATGCCTATTACATGTTACAACTTGAGTTTCAGTTTTTAAAAGACTATCAATTCATCATCTAAAGTAGTAAGTTGGATTTAGCAAATCATACATCCACACATAGAATATTATGTTGGAAAAAAGCATTTAATTTGAAATCAGAAAACACATTTTATGCCTCAGATCTGCCCAATTACTTCATGGGCAGGCAACTGGACCAGAGGCTAACAGATGAACTATTTTAACATTAATATTTTTGCATTTGTTTCATAAATGTTTGCCAATTACATTTTAAAAATTTAGCATTCATTTTTTTAAATGTTGAGTTCCAAATTATTTTCATCCTACTCTTCACTCATGCCTTGAAAAGGCAAGCAATAATAAGATATCCATTATACATGTGAAGTCATGGAAATCATTTTATGTAAGTCATGTTGCAGAAGAAAATATTTCTCATTTTATGTGCATTTATAAAATGAGACTTTTATCTGAATAATTAGCTGTAAAATGTTTTCAGAGTCTCTTGCTTTCCTTCCAATTTTGACTTCATTAGTTTTATTTTTGCAAAACCTTTTTAATTTTATATCATTGAAATTATCTCCTTTATATCCCATTGGCCTCCCTGTCTTTGAGTTGGTCATAAATTTCTCCCTTATCCATAGATATGACCAGTATATTTTTCCATGCTCGCTTACTTTAATTATAATATCATCTTTTATGTCTAAATCACTTATCTATTTTGACTTTATATAGATGGTGTTTGATGTTGGTCTATTCCCAGTGTCTGCCAAACTGCTTTACAGTTTGCTGAGCAATTTTTGTCAAATGGTAAGTTATTGTCTCCAAAGACTATATCTTTGGGTTTATCAAATACTGCATTACTAAGGTCATTTATTACTTTATAGATCCATTCCATTGATCCACCACTATTTTTAGCATGTACCAAATCATTTTCATGAATTACTGTTTTGTAATATAATTTGAAATCCAGCACTGTTAGGTCACTATCCTTCACACTTTTTCTTTGATTCTCTTAATATTCTTTTTTTTTAAATTTTTTTTTAAACCCTTAACTTCTGTGTATTGACTTATAGGTGGAAGATTGGTAAGGGTAGGCAATGGGGGTCAAGTGACTTGCCCAGGGTCACACAGCTGGGAAGTGTCTGAGGCCGGATTTGAACCTAGAACCTCCTGTCTCTAGGTCTGGCTCTCAATCCACTGAGCAACCCAGCTGCCCCTCTTAATATTCTTGATAATTTGTTCTTCCAGATGTATTTTATTATTATGTTTTTAGTTCTATAAAATAATTTTTGGTAATAAGATTGACATGATTTTGAATAAGTAATTTAACTTAGGTAAAACTTGGATTATCCATGAGCAAATAATAATTCTCAGATTATGTAGATATATCTTTCTGTCACAGGTGTTCTGTAATTGTGCTCAGAGAATCACTGGGTTTGTTTTGGCAGGTATACTCTCAAGTATAATACATTACCTGCAGTTATTTTAAATGGAATTTCTCTATCTCTTCCTGCTGGGCTTTATTAATAGTATATGGAATGCTGATAATTTATGTATGGCTTATTTTATTGTCTGCAACTTGGCTAGTAGAGAAATCCATTATGTTTGATTGTGCCACAGTATATCAGTCTCTGTGTACAATGTTCTCCTGGATCTGCTCCTTTCACTCTGCATCAATTCCTGGAGGTCTTTCCAGTTCACATGGAATTCCTCCAATTCATTATTCCTTTCAGCAAAATAGTATTCCATCACTAACAGATACACAATTAGTTCAGCCATTCCCCAATCAATGGAAACCCCTGCATTTTCCAGTTTTTTGCCACTACAAAGAGCGTGGCTATAAATATGTTTGTGCATGTATTTTTCCTTATTACCTCTGGAGTACAAGCCCAGAAGTTGGGATTGCTGGATCAAAGGGCAGGCATTCTTTTAAAGCCCTTTGTGCATAGTTCCAGATTGCCTTTCAGAGTGGTTGGTTCAATTCACAACTCCACCAGCAATGCATTAGTGCCCAATTATGTCATATCCCTCCAACATTTATTATTTTCCTTTGCTGTCATATTGGCAAATCTCCTAGGTGCGAGTTGATTTTCATGTGCATTTCTCTAATTATAAGAGATTTAGAACACTTTTTCATGTGCTTCTTGATAGTTTTGATTTTTAATCAGAAAACTGCCCATTCATGAGAGATTTATAACACTTTTTCAGGTGCTTATTGATAGTTTTGATTTTTTTTTTTATCTGAAAACTTCCTATTGTTATACAGGGTGGTATGGCACTTCAGTAAGGTGGGCCTGATGAAGCTGGCCCAAGATCCTTAGATGATAAATGGATCTAAACTGAGTGAGGAGAGGGATGCTTGAATGGCTACCAAGGTGAGCTGGTAAACACCAGGGCTTATAAATGCTCAGCTCAGCTAAACACTTGACCCCACAAACCAAAGTGAATAAGTGGGAAGCTGTATATTGATCCACACAGCTCCTCTGGTTACTTGGCTTGGGGTTGGGTTGATGGATAAGGTTTATGATAAGGATAATAATTGATAAAGTTGGATTAATGTGGTTGACTGCGATTTACACAACTATTTCCTTCCCCCTTAGAGGTATCTGCTAGGTTGTCCTTTAGAATGACACCGGTCTTCACTTAATTTTGTTTAAGGCTTTAATACTAGTAAACTCAAAGGGGCAAGATTCAGGATAAGGAAAGTGGTGTTGGGGATGGCTATGCTAATCTAAAGGGAGTTGGAGTAAGCTAGTCAATCCTATCAAGTTGGCAGCTGGCTGGAGAGGTTCTTCTTCCTCACAGGCCCTGGTCTGGCCCAGCCATGGCCTAAAACAGGTGAAGGGAGGGTTTATGATCTTTTTTTTCTTGGTAGATGTTTGATGTGTAACTCTCCTAATAAGCCACAGGTGAATTGATTGCTTGAGGCAACAAGGTATAGATGCTGGAGTGCAAGTCTATAGGCCTACCCACCCTCACCACCCAGGACCCTTCTCAAAAATGAGACCCTGAAGTCTTCTGCCCCTGGGCTTTTATAGTGGTGGTAGCAACTGTCTTTTGCCCTTGGCTCATGCCATTTGGGTAAATTCTAAATTCTATAACTGATGATCTGCAACTCACATCGGTCTCCATCTTCTTCCCAGAGTTTGCTATAACACTATTCATATCCCTTGACCATTTCTTGATTGGGGATAGCTTGATTATTTGTAGAGTTGATTAAGCTCCTTATAAATTTGAGAAATTAAACCTTTTTTGGAGAATTTTATTATAAAAATGTTCTCCTATTTTATTGCTTTCCTTCCAATTTTGGTTACATTGGCTTTGTTTGTACAAAATCTTTATAATTTAATGTAATCAAAGTTATTTATTTTACATTTTATAACATTCTTTATCTCTTGTTTGGTATTAAATTCTTTCCTTTCCCTCAGATCTGAAAGGTACACTATTTCATGTTCATCTAATTTACTTATAATTTCATTTTTTATATTTACGTTATTTTACCTATTCTGAATTTATCTTGTTATAGGGTGTGGAATATTGATCTAAACCCAATCTCTCACAGACTGTTTTCCAATTTTCCCAACAATTTTTGTCAAATAATTGGTTCTTATCATACACTTAACATGCTTAGGACATTTACCCCAAATGTATTCCATTGTTCCTCCCTTCTGTCTCTTAACTAGTACCATTTTATTTTGATGACCAAGGCTTTATAGTACAGTTTAAGATCTGGTACTGCTAGGCCCCCATTCTTCACATTATTTTTTTCATTAGTTCCATTCATATTCTTGATCTTTTATTCTTTTGCTATAATTTTTTCTAATTAAAAAAATAGTTTCTTGAGAGTTTGATAGGTACAGCACTGAATAAATAAATTAATTTGAGTAGAATTGCCATTTTTATTATATTAGCTCATCCTACTGATGATAAATTAATGTTTTTTCCAATTATTTAAATCTATTTTTAATTGTGAGAAAAGTCTTTTGTAGTTGTGTACATTCAATTCCTGTGTTTGATTTAGCAAATAGATTCCTAAATACTTTATGTTGTCTACGGTGATTTTAAATGGAGTTTCTCTTTCTAATTTTTGCTGCTGAATTTTGTTGAAAATATATAGAAATGTAGATATTTTGTGTGGGTTTATCTTGTGCCCTGCAACTTTGCTAAAGTTGTTGATTATTTCCACTAGCCTTTCTTAAGTATACTATCATATAATCTGCAAAGGGTGATAGTTTAGTCTCCTCATTGTCTACTTTAATCCTTTAAGTTTCTTTTTCTTCTCTCATTGCTACTGCTAGTGTTTCTATGCAATGTTTAAATAATAGAGGTGATTATGGGCATTCTTTTTTAAAAAAACATTTATTAATATTTACTTTTTAGAAAAGTTAACATGGTTACATAATTCATGCTCTTACTTTCCCTTTCACCCCACCCCACCCCCCGAAATCCCTCAACACATGGCTGATGCATATTTACACTGGTTTTAACATGTGTCATTGATCAAGACCTATTTCCAAATTGTTGATATTTGCATTGGTGTGGTAGTTTGGAGGCTACATCCCCAATCATGTCCACTTCAACCCATGTGTTCAAGCAGTTGTTTTTCTTTTGTTGCCACTCCTGTAGTTCTTCCTCTGAATGTGGGTAGCTTTCTTTTCCATAAGTCCCTCAGAATTGTTCTGGGTCATTGCATTGCTGCCAGTACAGAAATCCATTACATTCTATTTTACCACAGTGTATTGGTCTCTGTGTACAATGTTCTTCTGGCTCTGCTCCTTGCACTCTGCATCAATTCCTGGAGGTCTTACCAGTTCAGGTGGAATTCCTCCAGTTCACTATTCCTTTAAGCACAATAGTATTCCATCACCAGCATATACCACAACTTGTTCAGCCATTCCCCAATTGAAGGACATACCCTCCTTTTCCAGTTTTTTGCCACCACAAAAAGTGTGGCTATAAATATTTTCGTACAAGTCTGTTTATTTATGATCTCTTTGGGGTACAAATCCAACAATGGTATGGCTGGATCAAAGGGAAGGCATTCTTTTATAGCCCTTTCAGCAAAGTTCCAAATTGCCATCCAGAATGATTGGATCAGTTCACAACTCCACCAGCAATGCATTAATGTCCGAGTTTTGCCACATCCCCTCCAACATTCATTACTCTCCCCTTCTTTCATTTTAGCCAATCTGCTAGGTGTGAAGTGATACCTCAGAGTTGTTTTGATTTGCATTTCTCTAATTATTAGAGATTCAGAACACTTTCTCATGTGCTTATTGATACTTTTGATTTCTTTATCTGAAAATTGTCTATTCATGTCTCTTGCCCATTTATCAATTGGGGAATGGTTTGATTTTTTTATACAATTGATTTAACTCCTTGTATATTTGAGTAATTAGACTATTTCTCCACATAGGAATAAAATAATTAGATCATACTGAAGCCCTTAAAGAGGCAAATTTAAAAAATGAGAGTTTTCTTTCTGTCCCCCCTTTTTCTTATTTACCTTTTCATGTTTCTCTTGATTTTTGTGGTTGGATATCAAACTTTCCATTTAGTCCTGGTGTTTTCTGTGTAAATGCTTGGAAATTTTCTATCTTGTTGAATGCCCAAACTTTCCCCTAGAAGAATATAGTCAGTTTTGATGGGTTGTAAACCCAGTTCTCTTATTCCAAGCCTTGAGGCCTTTTAGTGTGGAGTCTACCAGATCCTGTGTGATCCTGATTGATGCTCCTTGATATCTGAATTGTCTCTTTCTGGCTTCTTGTAAAAATTTTTCTTTTACTTGGAAGCTCTTGAATTTGGCTATTATATTCCTGTGGGTTGTCTTTTCTGGGTCTAGTGTAGAGGATGATCTATGGATCCTTTCAATGTCTATATTGCCCTCTTGTTGTAGAACTGCCAGGCAATTTTGCTGAATAATTTCTTTTAGCATGGAGTCCAAATATCTATTAATTTCTGCTTTTTCAGGTAGACCAATGATTCTCAGATTGTCTCTTCTAGACCGGTTTTCTTGGTCTGTCACTTTCTCATTGAGATATTTCATGTTTCCTTCTATTTTATCAGTCTTTTGACTTTGTTTTATTTGTTCTTGCTGTCTTGAGAGATCATTAGCTTCTAATTGCTCAATTCTAGCCTTTAGGGATTGGTTTTATGCTATAGTCTTTTGGTTTTCCTTTTCAATCTGGTCATTTCTGGTCTTCAATTTACTTGCCTCACTTTCCAATTGTGAAATTATGCCTTTTAAACTGTTATTTTCTTGCCAGATTTTGGTTTCCAATTTGCTTACCATTTCATTTGATTTTTGGGCATCTTCTCTAATTGGGAGTTTCTGTCTTCTAACCTGTTAATTTCCTTTTGGGCTGTTTCCCACTTTTCTCGCCAAATCTCTTCCATCTTTCTCATCATCTCAGATTTGAACTCTTCAATAGCTTGTGGCCAGTTTTCATTATTTTGGGAAGGTTTGGATATGATTATTTGTTTGTTCTCCTCTGCTGTTTGTTCTGTTGTCTGGATTTTCTCTGTGAAAAAGTTCTCGAGTGTTAAAGATTTCTTCTTGATGAGCTTTCTCTTTGGGGGTTCTTGTCTCTTGCTTGCTATTGTTAGCCCTGTGCCCTCTCAGGCTTATTCTCAAACACAGGTTCTGTCTGTGCTCTTTAGGCTCCTGAGGTCTCAGGTCTAGTTGTTCTCGGGGTCAAGCCTCCTTGTGGTCCCCTTGCTTGTTCCTCTGCCTGAGGCTCCTTCAACAGTCTCCAGGTGCTGCTTCTGCAGTCATGCACCCCTCTGCACTGGGTCCCCACTCAAGATCCACATCTGCACTCAGGATTCGAGTCCTCGCTTGCTTTCAGGATCCGTGTCTATGCTTGCATCCACAACAGCACTCATGCCTGAGCTCAGGGTCTGTGTTCAAAGTCCTTGTGTTCTTTAGCCTCTTGGGGGTCTTAAGTATTGCTGCTCTCAGGAGCAGGCCCTGGTGACCCCAGGTAGCTGCCAAGGACTTAATGTGTGCCCCAAACTTGCTCTAACTCTTGTGTGCTGGCTTTGGCACTGTAGGTGGTGTGGGGTGAGGGAGGGAGTTGCTCAACTTGCCTTTCAGTGAGAGCTGTTTCCCCCCTTTATAGCATGGAAATGCCCTGATTCCATATACCTCCAATGATGCACCCTGTTGTGGGGTCCCTTTGTTCCTCTGGATTTGTTTTTATGTCTTCTTGAGGAGTCCTATATGTTTCGGTTAGGAGAGGTAAAGCAGCTGCTTTTTACTCTGCTGCCATCTTAACCAGTAAGTCAATTATGGGCATTCTTGCTTTACTCCTGATCTTATTGGAAAGATTTCTAACTCGTCTATATTGCAGATGATGTTTGCTGATGGTTTTAAATATATGGTATTTATTATTTTTAGGAAAGGCCCATCTATTTCTATACTTTTTAGAGTTTTCTATAAAAATAAGTGTTGTATTTTGTCAAAGGATTTTTCTGCATCTATTGAGGTAATCTTGTGATTTCTGTTCTTTTGGTTGTTGATATGGATGATTTTTCTAATATTAAACCGTCCTTGCATTCCTGTTATAAATCCCGCCTAATCATAGTGAATAATCCTTTTGATAACTTGCAGTAGTCTTTTTTCTAGTTTTCTATTTAAGATTTTTGCACCAATGGTCATTAAGGAGATTGTTTTCTTCCTCTGTTTTTGGTCTGCCTGGCTTTGAAATGATCATCATATTAGTGCCATAAAAAGAACTTAGTAAAACTCTTTCTTTGCTTATTTTGTCAAATAGTTTGCATCATATTGGGATTAGTTGTTCTTTAAGTATTTGATAGAATTCACTCGTGAGTCCATCTAACCCTAGAAATTTTTTCTTAGAGAGTTTCTTCATGCCTTGTTCAATTTCTTTTTCTGAGATGAGATTATTTAAATATTCTATTTCCTCTTTTATTAATGTAGGCCAGTGATGGGCAAACTATGCTCTGTAGGCCAAATGCTGCCCCCTGAAATGTTCTATCAGCCATGAGATATTATTCCTAGTCTGCAGAATACAATGAGTAGTATACGATACAATACAATGAAGCTTCAAAAGAGTTGCCTTAGAAATAGACTGACAGATGAGCATTTCCTTTCCTTTGGCCCCCTCTTTAAAAAGTTTGCCCACCGGGGCAGCTGGGTAGCTCAGTGGAGTGAGAGTCAGGCCTAGAGACAGGAGGTCCTAGGTTCAAACCCGGCCTCAGCCACTTCCCAGCTGTGTGACCCTGGGCAAGTCACTTGACCCCCATTGCCCACCCTTACCAATCTTCCACCTATGAGACAATACACTGAAGTACAAGGGTTTAAAAAAAATCAAAAAAAAAGTTTGCCCACCACTGATCGTCTGTTTATATTTTTATAATTATTTATCCATTTTTACCTAGATTGTCATACTTATTGACATACAATTGTGCAAAATAGTTCTTAATAATTACCTTAATTTCCTCATCATTAGAGGTGAGGTTGCTATTTTCATCTTTAATATTGCTAATTTGATTTTCTTCTTTCTTTCCTTCTTTTTATTAGATTAACCTTCACTTTTAGTAATTTCTCCTTTGATTTTTAGGATTTCCAATTTAATTTTTATCTGGGGATTTTTAGTTTGCTCTCTTTCTAATTTCGTAAGTAGCATGCCTAATTCATTGACCTCTTCCCTCTCTGATTTGTTGATATATATATATACTAAGTGATATACATTTTCCGAAGACCTGGCTGCATCCCATAGATTTTCATGTGTTGTTTCCTCATTGTCATCCTCTTCAGTGAAATCAGTAATTGTTTCTTTGGTTTGTTCTTTGACTCACCAGTTTTGATAAATTAGATTGTTTAGTTTCCAATTAATTTTAAATCTGCCTTTTCACAAGCCCTTATTTTTTTTATCATTTTTATTGTATTATGGTCTGAAAAATTGCATTTAGTATTTTTGCTTTCCTACATTTGTTTGCAATGTTTTTATGCCCTAGTACATTGTGAAACTTTGTATATATGCCATGTTTTATTGAAAAGAAGGTATATTACTTTTTATCTCTATTCATTTTTCTCCAGATATCTATTAACTCTAATTTTTCTAACATTTTATTCACTTCCCTTACTTATTTCTCATTTAATTTTTGGTGTAATTTATCTTGTTCTTCTGATAAAGGAAGGTTAAGATCCCTCACTAGTACATTTTCACTATTTCCTACTTAAGATCTTTCTGTTTCTCCTTTAGAAATATGAATGCTGTATCATTTAGTGCATATATGATGAGTACTGATATTTCTTCATTATTTATACTGCCTTTAATCAAGATGTAGTTACCTTCCTTATATCTTTTAATGAGATCTATTTTTGCTTAAGCTTTGCCTGAGATAATAAGATAATAATTGCTGCTCCTGCAGTCTCAGCCCACTAAATTCTGTTCCACCCTCTCACCAGTTCCCTGTTTATGTCTACCTGCCTAAAATATGCTTCTTGTAGACAACATATGGTAGATTTCTGATTTTTAACCAATTCTACAACCTGCTTCCTTTTTATTGGTGAATTCATCCCACTGACATTCACAATTATGTTTACTCTCTGTGTATTCCCCTCCATTTTGATTTTCTCCTTTTATTCTGCCTTTTTTCTTATCCCTCTTACCTTTCCCTCCAACTTTTCACTTTTAGTCAGTCTCTCCCTCACCCCTTTCCAAAGTTAATCCTCTTCCCATTCTCTCTTGCCTCTTATTATTCCCCTCTTACTACAGTGCCTTTTAAACAATCCCACAACTTTTTCCTTCCCTGCATTTCTTCCCTTCCCACCAGCCCTTTTATTATCCTTCTACTTCTCAAAAGGGCATGATACAATTCTCTGTTCCAATGGATATGATTGTTCTTCCCTCTCTGAGTCAATTCCTTTGAGAGTGAAATTTCATTATTACCTGTCTCCAACTCTTCCACCCTTCCATTATATTGATCTTCTCCTCCCTCTCCTCATGTGCTTCTTTATGAAATATATATATATATATATATATATGTATATATATATGTATACACATATGTACATATATATACCCTGTTTTTCTCTTTTCCAGGTTTTCTTAGCATTATGCATGTTTGAATAGGCATTTTTAGATGAAGAAATCAAAGCTTTCAAAAATTACATGAAAAAGTGTTTTAAATCCCTTCTTATTAGAGAAATGCAAATAAAAATAACTTTGAGGTGCCACTTCACAACTAGCAAATTGGCCAATATGACAGTAAACGAAAATAATAAATGTTGGAGTAGGTTTGGCAAAATTGGGACATTAAGGATTGTTAGTGGAGTTGTGAGTTGATCCCACCATTGTGGAAGGTAATTTGGAATTATGGCCAAATAGCTTTAAAAGATTGTATGTGCTTTGATCAAGCTATCCCACTACTAGTTTTGTACTCCAAAGAGATTTAAAAAATGTACAAAAATATTTATAGCTGGGCTTTTTGTGGTGGCAAAAATTAGGAAAATGAGGGTGTGTCCCTCAATTCGGGAATGACTGAACAAAAAGTGGTATATGATGGTGATGCAATGTTTTCGTGCTATAAGGAATGATGAACTGTTTGATTTCTTTATGAACTGGAAAATCCTCCATGAACTGATGCAGCATGAAATGAGCAGAACCAGGAGAACATTGTACACAGGAACTGAATCATTGTGGGACCTTCAGATGTAGTGCTAATAATAATAATTATAAATGCTATTAACAGCAATGCAATGATAAAAAGGAATCCCATGGAACTAATGGAAAAAATATTATCCACATCTAGAGAAGGAACTATGGTGTGGAAATGCAGAAAAAAACATGTTGTCTATCACTTGGTTATTTTGATATATGATTTGGGGTTGTGGTTTTTAAAAGATTACTCTATTATAAATATGAATAATAGGAAAATATATAAACCAGTTAAATCAATTGTCAGCTCTGGAAGGGAGGATGAAAGAGGGGAAGGAGAGAACATGAAGCATGTAACCATGGAGAGATATTCTAAAAATAAATTAATTAATATAACAATGTGAAATAAAAATAAAACAGTAAGGTGGAAAAAATTAGAAACAGTAAAATGGGCTCAAAAATCCACTGAAAAAGGAATTTCTTAAGAAGTAGAATTGACCAAATTGGAAAAGAGGCACTAAGGTCAATGAATAAAATAATTTCTTAAAAATTAGATTTGGCAAGTGGAAGTTAATGATTCCATGAGACACCAAGAAACAATAAAATAATTTTTAAAAATTTAAAAGAGAAGAATATGAAGTATCTCATTTGAAAAACACTTCATCTTGAAAACAGATCCAGGACAGATAATTTAAGAATTATTGGATAACATATATGCCGTGATAAAAAAAGAGACTAGATATCATCTTGCAAGAAATTAAGTATAAAACTGCTCTGATATTCTAGAATCAATAAGTAAAGCAAAAATTGAAAGAATTCATTGATTACTATTGCAAAATTAAAACTCTCAGAAAAATTACAGCCAAATTCCAGATATCCCAGATCAAGGAGAAATAATTGCAAGTAGGCAAAAAGAAACAATTTTAATATCACAACCTTTGATACAGACCTATTCTCAGTGAATTTCAGAAGATCTGTGGTCACTTTTTTAAAAGTGTAAAATGAACATAACTATGCTTCCTCTATTGTTTTTCCATCCATAAGTCCATTGGAAACATTTCAAATTATATATTCAGCAATTCTAAGTGATAAAAGGACCATGAAAAGAAATGTACTCCAATATGTCCAATTGGTGAAGATGTGTATTGGTCTAACCATTATGAATGAATAAATGAAAAAAATCATTAAGTTCTAACTCTGAGCCCTGCTTATCATTAGGTACCTGCCTTCTAGGAGCTTATTTGCTTAATGACACTCCCTTTGGACTAATTGTCCCAACAGTCACATTCACTGTTAAGTCACTGTTAAGTTAGGTCCATAGAAAGCAGCTAATTATTCTTTTTATATGATATTGGGTTAATGATAATGGTTTGCATCTCTTAGGACTCTCACTCACAGGATCCCATCTGGTGTACTTCCTGATAGCAATCAGTCGTTTTTTCTTTGCCAAATGAGAAGTACATCTGTAGAGTATTTCTCAGTCTGACATAGATGGTATCTTAATTATTTTTGCCAATTTTTTCTCATTTATTTTTATTATTTGATAGGAAGAATGGCTTACTGAGGAGGCTAAAAGTAGTGGTAGAAATGGAACAGATCTCTTAAGAAACCAAGGTGATGTGAACAAAAGATAACAGCAAATTTAGAGAAATTAACTGAGAAAAAGCTTCTGATATCATGGGAAAATGTGCATTTGCAATTGAATTTCATGTTGATCTGTGAAAAAATTCAGTAGCAATTTGAAAAAGTTGTTACTTGATTTCAGTTTTGTCCTTTTTTTTATAAAGTGTTCCCCATGATTAAAGAAATTCATAAATAAAAATAACTTTGACAGGTTCGTGCACAAAAGACATTCAAGAAATTATTCTTAGATGAATTTTAAATTTTAAATTGAATAATAATACAATAAAATGAAATAATCAGTTTTATTTTTCCTTCTCTAATGAAGAATTAGATGAATAAAGATTAAGCTACCTACCAATAATTTGGGTTGTATGCTTTGTGTACAAGAGGCTTGGAAATCAGAATAGACCTATCTAAACCTAGAGCTAATATTTTTTTCTGGTGGCATCCCTTGCCTATATATCCTAATCTGGCTGGATGAACAGAGTAATACATTTGTTTTCATTCTTTTATTCATTCAACAAACATTTATTAAGCATCAATTATATGCATTTCAGCTCTTCAATGTTTTAGGGTTGGAACCACATACAAATATAAATAAAACACAGTTCTTGCCCTAGTCTAACATCATGTTTTTGTTGAGTAGATATTGATCCTCTCCTGCCCAAACCACTAAGCTTTTGCAGTGTAAATGTGGATTGTATCATAATGTGATTAAATTTTTCTCCCCTCCCTGATTGGGGATTGATGATAGTGGGGAGTGAGGTGATGAACTAGATACAAACTGATAGCTGAAGACTGATCATGAAATTTTTGGCAGATTTTAATTTCTTTAGTTCGATGCAAGCTCTTATGGATATAAAAGATAGTTCTACATTCAGAAGAGCATACATGCACTAACACAAATGAGCCAAGCATTCCAAGCCTGAATTAATTTCTATTTCTTAATTCCCTAAGGATTCCTGAGAAAGGAAACATTTCATGGAAGAGCAAATCTTTTTATTCATCTCTCTCCTCTCCCTACTGGAGTTTTCTATTATAATTTAAATATACATGAATAAAATAAAGTATTGTCTTCTAACCCTGAATTTTCTAGCATCCCTTTAATGGTTGCCAATTTACAAAAAGAATTTCCTATCTAAAAAGGAGATAACAAATTGGGCCTATAGACCAAAACTATTCTGGTACTCAGATGTGCCTAATTCTTTAAGGATATCAGTCTATTAGAGAGAATTACAAATTTTATCAAAGAGAAAAATGTTCTGCCTCAGTGTGAATTATTACAAGTAAGCTTAAGTATTTTGAGATATCTCTTCCTTTCTGGGTTCTTTTTGACTCCGTCTCGGTCTGTCTCTAAAGTTCTCTCTTCATGCTTGTAAGCCCGTCTGCCTCTCTGTCTGTCCTGTGTTTCTTTCTCTGTCTTCTTCTTTGTTGCCCTGTCTGTCTCTCCATCTCTGTCTCACACACACACATACACACACATGCGCACACACACACACACATACACACACACACACACACACACGAACATATTCCTCCCTTTACATTTTTTCCTTAAAGGAATTCATGTATTTTCTATTCTCAAATAAATTAAGGAAGTGAGATATTTAGCCTGAAAAATATTCAGGTAGGATATGATGAATTTATTCAAGTATTTGAAGAGGTAGAACAGAGAAGAGGAAATCGACTTGTTCTCATTGGCCTCAATGGGGAAAAAAATGGAGCATGATGTAGAGAAGGTCAATTTACATTTGATGTCAGGAAAAATATAATGATCAGAAAACATGCGTGACCCTATAGAATCACAGATGTGTGTCATATCTTAAAACGTGTGCCACACAGTCAGTTGTTTCCTCATTGGGACCCATTTGTGTGTATTCTACACGCACAAATTACCTACATATATGTCCTCTACTCCTGTGACTTGGCCACTTGTTTTATACATGTTTCTCTCTCTCTATCTCTGTTTATTCCCTATGTACATTCAGTTTTCATGCTGAAGGTAAGATGTGTGAGAGAATATGTTCTAGATTTTATCAGAAAAATGTTTAATTGTTACTTTTCTTATGAAGTCACTGCATTAAATGCAACTTTTACATTAATTGTCTTCTAGCAAATTACTAAGGTTATCATTGGTGGATGTTTTTGAGCTTGAGTTTTAGTGGAGGAGGACACACAGAACACCATGAAACCAGTAGTTGCAAGATCCACACTGCTGATTGGGAATTTCCCCTGGTTGTCCTGTATCTAGTTAGCTTTATCTATCTATCTATCTATCTATCTATCTATCTATCTATCTATCTATCTATCTATCTATCTAATTTTCTATTTATCTATCTATCTAAGCACCTATCATTTATTTATGTATATATGATATATAATATGAGAAAGAACTTATGAATTTTGAGTGCAGATCAAAGCATACTTTTTTAGTTTTATTTTTCTTGTGGTTTTGTATATTTTATTTTGCAGTGTGGTGAATGTGGAAATGTGTATTACATAACTTCATATATATAATCAGTATCATTTTACTTGCCTTCTCAAGTGGGAAAGAGGGAATTTGGAACTCAAAATTTTAGAAAATGAATGTTAAAAAGTTTTACCTGTAATTGAGAAATATTTAGTGAAATATTTTTTAAAGAATAGCTCCTACTTATTTTCCTTTATTTCTATTTGCATTTTCTTTTGCTTAAATTTCCCTTTCCTTTATTTTTCTCAGTGATCCAAATCACTCATAGTCTTTTCTAAGCTTTTTCCTAAAAGGAACAAACATTTGAAAAAATATATAATGCAAACATTATTTTAATGTAAACACAATTATCTCAAATTTCAAAATTCAATAACTGTCAGAGCATAAAATGAAAGTAAACTAATGTGACATGCAACTTTTGTTCTTCATCAATCTTATTATTTCATAATATTTCACATTTTATGAAACTATTTACAGAGGACCTTTCCCAAAATCCATCCCTGAGATTAGGTAGTAAAAGAAACATCCTTAATTCATAAATGAGTAAACAACCTCAGAAAAGGTAAGTATTTTTTTGCAGGTCACAAGGCTCCTCAGTGCTGAAACTAAGATTCAAAGCTAAGTTCCATGACACCAACACTGCTAAGTGCTTTTCTACCACATCATGCTGCCTCATATTAAAATTGGGCTTTTCTGTTCTTTTGATTTATGCATATGTGTAGGTTTGAGAATCAAGAGTTGTTAATGGCGAATTAGTGTCCTATGGCTCTAGATGCTTTAATATTCACCAAACTATTGAAGAGACACGCTATCTAGGGTGAAGTCAATGTTGGGGGCTAGGAAGAACAAAATAATGATGAGAGAAGAAATAAAGTGACTAAGAATAAGATCTCTTAAAATAGATTTATCTGTAATGAAAATCTCCTACCTGAACGAATAATTGATGATCAGTTTTTTCTCACTCATGTCATACTCTGTAACCCACTAAATGGATCATCATGTAACCCACTAAATGGAAAAGCTTTCTTTTTAAAGTGATAACATCAAGAAAAAAGCCAGAGACAATGTGACATATTATGATAACTCTGTAATAAATGCTTAACAGAAGAGATCTACACTAATCTATGCTCCAAGTCTCTGTAACTTTGCCTCTCTTTACCACCATCATGATCACTGCCTACTAAAAGCAATAAATTAGGAATCCTCCCATCTTTCCCAGTAAGACTCTTCTCCTCAAAGATTTTTCTAGGTGTAGAGGTGACCTCTCAAAGGCTATGCTGGAAGATCTGAAAAAATATCTTAGCATACTGACGAATGCATAGAGGAACTATATTCTGCAGTAGAACAAGAATTATACACTGATGAAATTAGCAAGCACATTCCTTAATCTATTATATTATTTAGGCCTAGAAACAGAGAAAGAGGGAAAAAGAAAGCTATATCTAGTTTAGTGAAAAGGATTCTGGTTTTAGCTGTCTAATTAATTGTATAATCTTGGGAAATGCATTTAGGCTCTTTCTTCATGCGGAAAAATATTGGATTATATGATCTGTAAAATCCTTTCTGGTTTGACAGTTATTTAAGTCTTTATACAGGTGTATTGAATTATATTTTTTATGAATAAAGGACTTGGTAAAAATGGGGACTTTGTACATTAGGCATATGCATATGTCAGTTTATAGAAATGATTCATAAAAATCACTGCTTCATGTGTATAAGTTGTGCCTTGACTATTTCCATTTTTAGGCAATTATCTAGCTTAATCATTAATTATTCCTATAAATATATAGATAGCCATAAAACTTCAAAAATTTAGCATTTCTTTTCAAATAAGTAGTACTGAATAGTCTGGTTTCTCCTCCCTCCACAAAAAAAGCAACAACTTTGACAATTATTTATGCTCATATTACAGTATTCATGCTGATGGTGCAGCACCTCACTGAATTTTAAATGAATACAAAGTAACATCAATAAATAATTTTCTTTTCTCTCTCCCAAGGAGATGTACTACATAAATGACAAGCTTTGACTTCAGGCTGCTCATCACTAAGAAGGGAATAGGTTGGATATGAAGAATGGTGAAGGTATTTAACAAGTGGCCTTTTAATTTCATTTGTGCCTACATGGAAATTTTAAGTGACTTATGTTTGTATGCCACTCACTGACATACTAATTGAGGAGGAAAAAATGTGGCATCCTTAGCTTTCAAAGATTCAAAAAGTATTTAGAGTTAGAAAAGACTTTGGTTATCAATATGTTCCAACAGTTTCATTGACTCAAGATCAAAAAGGCAGAGGGCTGAGATTTTAATTCAGTCCAATTCAATGAAACCTAACAAATATTTATTAAATACCTACGATATACGAGATATTGTGAAAAATACTGGGACAATAAGACAAAACAAAAAGTAAAACAGACTACACAAAGGGCAGAATAATTTTTCCAGAGGGTTAAAGGATAGATAGATAGATAGATAGATAGATAGATAGATAGATAGATAGATAGATATAATTTGATGAGGTGGGAGTATCAATAAAAATAAATAAACATGTATTAACTACCTTCTATTCATCACCTACTAAAGATGAGACTACTACACGAAGAAAATAATAAAACTGTCCCAGCCTTCAATAAATGTATATATAATTGGGAGAGTAGCATGAACCTATATAGATCTAAGTGGCTATTCCTTAATTAAGGTGCTTCAGTTTTCTATGGAGCAGTTTGTTACCTAGTTCAGTCTACTTTGCTGAGAATTTTAAGAGATTCACTTTTCAAACTTACTCAGACTCAAGATCTGAGATAGTTGTTTGACAAGATAAAAATAACAGAACTGTTTTATCTTAATATGACAAATGTAATTTATTTGATTATTCACAAAAGATAAACATTTCATTATTAAATATAAAGTGGGACTATTCACAAAGAGAACCCTGTCTCTAAATTCAGATAAAATAGATGAGAGGACAAATTTTCAACCCTGATCACTTAAGTTCTAAGTTGGAAACTACATTTGCTACTGAGGTGTAAATTTAACTGAGCAGAATAGCAGTTGGAAGCAGAGGATCAGATGTCACCTACCAGATCAGCTAGTTTGGCTGAGAAGATACTTGCAGTGAGGTGTTGGAAAAACACAGTATGGATCAATGCAGATTAACAGTGGAAGTGTCTGTTCCACCAAGATTTTATATTCATCAAGAAACTTTTATAAGCAGTTTCTAAAAGAAAAAGAAGATACTGATTTTAAAATTCTAGACTTGGTGCACATGATGCACCTTCCTGTCACATTTCTGTCAGTATGTGCCAAGTACGACCCAGGTTTACATATTTACTTGTGGTGTTTATTTAGTTTTATTGTTAAACATATGGTCATGTATGTGTTTTTATAGTGACTAGTTGATTTTATATAAGTGGAAGCACATCCATGGGGACATAAGAGCTGAAGTAGTAAGTAGGAAAAATGTATATACCCCTAATGAGAATACAAACAACAAAGGACTCACAGCCTTTGCACTCTAAAAGAATTTGATTAAGAGCAGGTATACACCCACCTGATCTTTACCAAATTACCCTCCAGACAACTATGATGTAACACCTCAAAATGAACTTTGGAGCAGCATATCCTACAAAGTGTCAGGGTGGAATAATTATTTAGCCCAAAACAACATAAAAGGTCAGCATGAATGGTCCACCTGGGTGGAAGTGGAGTGCAAGGCAGCACACCAAGGCAGGCATCATTGTGGAAACAGGCTTAGAGGTGGCTGAATCAGCAGAAAAATATCCAGGGCTCTTAACCACAGACAGTAAAGGGATTCAGAAAACTGCTTAGAAAGAAATTATATGGATCCCTTTGTTAGTTCTGGGCACAAAATTCTTGTCTTGTCCATCCATAGATCCAGGTTACAGTCCCAGATCCCATAGTGAGGAGAAGCACTAGCATATAACAGTACTTGCCACTTCAGGGGAGCAAGGGACCCTGGTCATCATTCCAAGGTAAAGAAAAAGGGTGATGACAAGGAAGATCACAACACAAGCTCAAAAGAAGACAACTATGTAAATACTGCTGCATCCAAAGCCTCCAAGAAAAATATGAATTGGTCTGAAGTCCAAAAGAGTTAAATGACTAAGAAAAGTATAGTGTATGATTGAAATGAAATACTATTATGCTAGAAGAAATGATGATGAGGAGGAGCACCTTGGAAAAACATGGAAAGACTTACATGAACTGAAGCAGAATGAAGTAAGAAAAATTAGGAGAACATTATACACAGTGACAGCAATACCGTATACTGAATAGCTGTGAATGACTACTATTACCAGCAATGCAATAACCTAAAACAATCTCAAAAAACTCATGGTAAAAATATTCTGTCTCCTCCCAAATAGAAAACTGATAGAACTTGAATCTAGGCTAAAGTAAACTTTTTTCACTTCTTACTTAGCTTCCTTCCACAAAAGGATTAATATGGAAAAATGTTTTACATGATTTTAATGTAAATCCTATGTCAGCTTGCTAACCATCCTCCTGGTGGATAGTGGGAAGAGAAGATTTGAGAATCAAAATTATTTTTAAATCCTATTTTTACTTATTTTTATTTTTTAATTTTTTATTCTAAAATGTTGAAAAATGTGTGAAACATAATTAGGTAAAAATAAAATGTAATATTTTTAATGAAAGAATTTGATTGTATCCTTCTAGTTACAGTCTTTCTCTAGTAACTTAGATCTTTTGGTGTGAGGAAAAGTTGAAATAAAGGAGCCATTCCAGATAGGAAGCTTGTGTCAAATATCTTTGATTGTGTAAGAGGTATAAGGCATTACATAATTGGGTAGCCACCTCAAGAACCTAGGTAGAAACAATATAAATAGGTCAATAAAAAGTGAGAGGATATCAAGAAAGGCTTTATTTAGAAGGTGAAACATAACCTAACCCTAAAAGAAATGACTAGGGATTTTAAGACGTAAAGACAATAAAAAGTGCATTCTTGGCATAAGAGTTGGCTTACACAAAGGCATGTATCAGTAATAAATAGCAAAACTTATCTGAATCCTAGGGCAGGAATAAAACCAGAGAAAGAGCTTGTAGTCAGGTGATGATGACCAATAATATGATTATTTCTTTAAACCCTTACCTTCAGCCTTAGAATCAATACAGTTAATTGGTTCCAAGGCAAAAAAGTTCTAAGAGAAATAACTAGGTGGTTCAGTGGATTGAGAGCCAGGCCTAGAGATGGGAGGTCCTGGGTTCAAATGTGACCATAGACATTACTAACAGTGAGACCCTGGGCAAGTCACTTAACCACCATTAATAGATTGTTGTGACTGTTCAACCCATGAATCTCCCCCTATGCCTTTGGTAATTCTTTACAGCCAGATTCCTGAGATTTATAAAAGATTTTTATTCTTCAGTTAGTTTAGATATATTGTTTTTGAAAGTATTATTCTATTGTTTTTGTGTTTTCATATTTACTAGCAAAGAACTAGATAGAATTCTTTTTATTTCTTCTGGTTTTATTGTAACTTAACTTTGTTTATTTGCTGTTTTATTCATCTGATGTTCTGTCCTCTTCTTTTTAATCAAATTAGCTAAAGGTTTATGAATCTTAGGTTTTTTTTCAAAGAAGCAGCTTTTAGTTTTAATGATCATTTTTATGGGTTTTGTTTCCATTTTATCTATTTCTTTAACCTTTATTATCTCTTTTTTGTGCTTATTTGGAGTTTGTATACATGTTGAGTTTCTGTTTTTTAACTATATATTCAGTTCATTAATCCTCTCTTTTGTTGTTTTGTTTAAATGATTATTCTTTGGCCCACTCGTTATCTAAAATTTGTTAAATTTCCATTAAGGTCTGTATCACTTGTTGTGAACTAATGACTATTTTCATTGTGTTATCATCTGTAGAGGACATATTAACAATTTTTGCTTTTTTTACACAAGTGTACATATATTTGTGCTCAAATAGATGATTATTTTATAAAAATTCTTTGGCATGGCAAGAAATATATGTATTATTTTTAATCCCATTTAGAAAATGCCATATGTATTTTGAATTCTTTTCTCCATAGAAATTAATTCAATTGCATATTTTTTATCATTGTGTAAAATATCCAAATCTGAAAGGATAGAGAAAATTTCTATTATAATTGTATTACTATATCTTTCTCAAGATGAAGTTAATGTTTCCTTTATGAATTTGGATGCTATGTCATTTGGTGAATCTAAATTTATTAATGATATTATTTTGATATTTATGGTTACTTTTAGAATAGTATAATTGCTTTGTTTAATATTTTTTAATAATTTGGTTCTCATATAGCATGATTGCAACTCCTGCTTTTTTGATTCATTTGATGCATAGTAACTGTTTTCCATTTTTTCACTTTTGTTTAATTTATATCTTTGTTTTTCTTACATGTGTTTCTTGTAAGCAATAGATTGTAGAGACTTGCTTCCTTATCAACTTGGTCATTCATTTTCATTTTGTTGAATTGTTTAAAGTGTTCATTTTAAAGTTATGAGAGTTTGAATTATATTTTCCTCGTTTCTGTGTTTTTTCAAGTTGGGATTTTTTTCTTTTTTTCTGTATATTGTACTGTATGCATGGTACAGTAGGACCTTATTTAATGCAGACTTAATGCAAGCAAATTCAGGTATTCATGTTTAGAAATTAAAAAATAAAGGCAGAAATATGCATAAAATTTTTAAATTAATTACATGCTAAATCTACACTATTTTTCCAAAGCTGCATAAAGTCTCAGAGTAGTTTTCCCAAACACACTCATTCTCACTAAAAAAAAGGCATTATTGTGAGTGATCACATTGTTTCACACCAAACATTAGCTAGCCTGCATCAATCTTTCTCCACTCTTACTTGTAACAAGTCTTTTCTACATCAGAGCAGTTTCTCTTTCTCATGAACACTATTTAGTTTTTTAACAAAATACAAGAGTAGTGATGCTAGCGGTTCTGATAAGCCTAAGAAAAGCCATAAAGTGATTAGAACTGTTTATATAAGAAATACTTATTAAATATTGAGGTGCCCTATTATGGGCCATTTTCAACTTATGTGAAGGGTCCTGGACTACCTTGGTCACATAAAATGATGTTTAATTTTTATTTTAAGATGTTTCTATTCCTTTATGCTCTTTTCCTTTCACTCTCAGTCCCTTCTCCTATTTATTATTCCTTCTCTCTTGGGATTTGCTTATTAGTTCCTTTTTATCTCCTATTTTTGTCTGGTTATTTACTTCTTCCATTCCTTTTTTTTCTTCCCATTTAGTCAAGTTGATTCTTTCTTTCTCTCTTCCCCATCAGTGAGATGTTAAAAGAACTAAAGGTGGGTATCACACAGAGAGAAATGGAGGAATTACCTGGTGGGTTTTATCAGTTTGTAACACTTGACCAATAAGAATTTCCATAGAAAAATAAGAATAAAAGAAACCATCAAGCAATTATATGACAAGAAGAGAAGATGGGCTGGCCACGTGACAAGAATCAGGTTGGACAGGTAGACAATCATAATATTTCACTGGTAACTTTTATGATGTTAGAGAAAGAGAGGAAGATCTCCACCAAATGCAGGGGGAGGCTATTGTAAATTTCTAGGAGCAAATGAATAAGAGTCTCTCCATAGGCAAAGAATTATCTACCATTTGCCTTACAAGAGAGAATTACCAAATAAGAGATTACTGACCCAGTTCAGTATATTTGAATACTTTTCTTCTTGGTTTCACCCCATTGTTCCAAACTGTTCCAAAACTTTAAAATATTTTTGAAACTTTGATATTGCCATTCCACAAATTAGTTATTAGATATGTATAATCTGAAAATTAGATGGACACATAATCAATGACTTCATCTGAGTCATGATTAAAATTGGTACATAGAATGCAACTGAAAAGAGACCTGGCATGTAAGTAGGACATTTCTTCCTAAACTATAGGAATTCATTCATTAAAATCTTTGGATAGAGATAGTTAAATAAATAAAAATAAATAAAACTGATTATTTGTCCTCATATACCCATATTTTTCTTATTATTCTCATTATGTGGATTTAAAGACAGATGATTTCATGTCTTGAAATCAAAATATACTATATCTGTAGTAAGATAAATTGTGTTTGACTTGTTCTTAGTCAGCACATGATGATGAGTCATAATAATCAATAATTTCTTTTCTAAGTTCTCAGAAACTATTTAATATTTGTTTGCCAAAGTGTCAAAGTTTGGCATATATGTGTATGCATATTTCATATCTAATACTTACTGAAGTTTTGGGAAATAGGTGGTATACAAATTATTTATCCTAATTTTAGTGATGAACAAATTGAGACTCAGAGAGGTTCAGTAAATTGTCTAAAGTGATGTCAGTAATAGGATGGAAAGCTGGGGGTGCTAACCTAAGTTCCAAGAAAGATGCTACCTAAAATATTCAAAAGAGAGGACATTTGGGGGCATCTGGATAGCTCAGTGAATTGAGAACCAGGCCCAGAGATGGGAGGTCCTGAGCTGATATATTTGGCCTCAGACACTTCCCAGCTATATGACCCTGGGCAAGTCACTTAACCCCCATTGCCCACCCTTACCACTCCTCTGCCTTGGAGCCAATACACAGAATTGATTTTGAGATGGGAGGTAAGGGTTTAAAAAAAAAGGGAGAGAAAGAGAGAGAGGGCATTTATTCAATTTTAAAACAACTTGAGAAAAGAAGATTCCTCTTCTTTTTTTGATAACTTAATGTGAAGAAACTAGGCAAGCCCTGGTAGCTAGTCTGAATTCCTCTTGTTTCAGCAATTTTTGAATGTTATTAATACAGGAAATTAAATTAATCAATTTAATAGCATTTACCAAGGCCCTACTATATGCTAGGCTCTAGAAATATCTATCTATTTACCTATCTATCTATCTTTCTAGACAGACAGACAGACAGACAGACAGACAGACAGACAGACAGATATGTATCCCACATGCTAGGTGACATAGTGAATAGAGTGCTGGGCTTGGAGTCTGGTAGATCTGAGTTAAAATTCATCCTCAGACATTGGCTCTGTGTGTGATCCTAAGCAAGCCACTTAACCTTGTGAATCTCAGTCTCCTCCTCTGTAAAATCAGCTGAAGAAGGAAATGGCAAACTATTCCATTATCTTTGCCAAAAAATCCCAAATGGAATTACAAAGATTCAGATGAGACTAAAGGTCACAAAATGACTAAACAACAATGAACATATATATATATATATATATATATATATATATATATATATATATATATATATATATATATATATAAATAACA
>NC_058130.1:297222142-297293823 GCF_016433145.1 Gracilinanus agilis | reverse complement strand
TATATATATATATATATATATATATATATATATATATATATATATATAATTAGCATAAAGTAATTGAGAGTAAAGGTCCTGCAGTCAGGAAAAAATGAGTTCAAATTTGACCTCAGACATTTACTAGCTGTGTGATTCTGGAGAAGTCATTTAACTCCTTTTGCATCTCTAAACTGAGCTGGAGAAGGAAGTAGCAAATCACTCCAGTACCTTTTCCCAAGCAAAGAAGAATCAGACAACTGCAATGATTGAACAAGAAGATCAGAGGAAAAGACAAAAAAGCCCAAATTCTCAAAAGTGCTTAAATTATTATCTGCACTTTTAATTGAATATAATGTAACATTCCAAAGTATACTAAGAAAAAATGAATTAAGAGAATTTGAATTTAATTTCATCCCTGATCTTTTTCTTTTCCCCCTTTCCCCGAAGTCATCAATGTCTTTATGTGGTCTTCTTCAACACACTACTACCAGCTACTTGCTACCACCAGTTTCCTAGTTTCAGAAATTATGAACTATCTCATCAAAACAAAAAAGCTATTAATTCCTCTGCTGTGTTGATGTCAGGAATGTGCTAGATCATTTCACATAATGTAATAGATCAACTATCCTATTAAATTTTATATTTAAATTTTTTTAAATTTTATTTAATTGATTAAGAAAAATTTTCCATGGTTACCTGATTCATGTTCTTTCTCTCCCTTCCTCTCACCCCCCCTCCCATAGGCAAAGCACAACTTCACTGGGTTTTACTTGTGTCAGTGATCAGGACCTATTTCCATATTATTGATATTTGTATTAAGGTGATCATTTAGAGTCTACATCCCCAATCATATCCCCATTAGGCCATGTGTTCAAGCAGTTGTTTTTCGTCTGTGTTTTTCCTCCTGCAGTTCTTCCTCTGGATATGGATAGTGTTCTCTTTCATTAGTTTCTCTAGATTGTCCTGGATCATTGCATTGCTGCCAGTAGAAAAGTCCATTACAATTGATTGTATCCATCTCTGTGTATGATGTTCTCCTGGTTCTGCTCCTTTCACTCTGAATCAATTCCTGGAAGTTGTTCCAGTTCACATGGAATACCTCTAGTTCATTAAATTTTATATTTTAAAAGATATCCGGGAACATATTGCTTTCACTTCAAAGGAAAGAATCTGAAGTGATGAAATTTTAATCTTTGGTAGGGTAGGAAGAAAATGATTTTGTGGCCATCTTAGCACCTTAAATATTACTTTGTGAACAATTATACTCCCCAGGTTATGACCAGGGGATGACATATCTTGAATGACATATAATAATTCAGAACCATATACATCATGCATTCATTAATTTTTACTTTTACTAAACAATATTTTGTTTCCCAAGACAGCATTATATTATTTTCACAGCATATTAAAAGGTTCCATATGAGCTGGAAAGAATGAATCTGTACTCAAATATTCTATCTGATATCATTTACTTACTTTAACCTTGGGGAGAACAGAGTTTCTTAGTAAACTTTAAAAATTTTATTATTTTACCATATCATTTCTGAGTGTCCACAGGGACTATACCAGCTGCTATAAACAAAATACTATAAATGTATATATGTAATGTATATGGGAAGGGCAGCTAGTGGTACATTGGATAGAATGCTGAGACTGCAGTCAAGAAGACTCCTCTTCCCAAGTTCAAATCTTTCCTAAGATACTTAGCAGTGCTGTGACCCTGGATAAGTCACTTAACCCTGTATGCCTCAGTTCCTCTTCTGTAAAGTGAACTGGAGAAGGAAATGGCAAACCACATCAGTATCTGTGCCAAGAAAACCCCAAGTTGAGAAACAAAGAGTTGCACACAACTGAAGAACAACAATATAAACATATTAAAATATGGACCATTTCCACTTATTTTTGGACTAAGCCTTTTATTTCATTAGTGTAAAAATTCAAATGCCTTACTTTACCCCAGATACAACACAAGCATACTCCTTCTAATGATTCAGATAGATGCCTGTTCTGCAACTTAGAGAGTTGAATGGAAAAGTAAAATGCTAAGTGACTTGTCCAGGGTCACACAGCCAGTCCCTATCAGAGATGGGACTCGAACCCCAGATCTAACCGATTCTTAACCTACATCTCTATTCACTGTCTATTATTCCATTGCCACTTTTTTTTGCCTTTCCATCTTTTTAATTCTAAACAATGACAGCATGGGAAGAGGAGAAAAATGGATATAGAGTGAGTCTTGTAGTCTCTAGACCTAGGACCAAATGCTACCTTAGGAATCAACTTTCTGACTACGAGCCAGTTATTTAGCCCCTCAGTGTTATAGGCCATTCCCTAAGATAATTTACTGAGAGTTGTGGGTCTGCACTGGTCTTCCTGATTAGAGGGAATGCCCAAGTCATGATTGACAATAAGCTGGGATTCAATAATATGGCAATAAAAAGGATCAAAATATATTTCTTACTTATCTGATTGAGCAACAGATGTTAATGATATTTAATATAAACTTATGAGCAAAGGCATTTTATGAAAAAGTAACTATTCTCATAAGTTTATATTAAATATCATTATTTTATTAAATTTTTATTTTATTAATTGATTAATTTAATTTATTTGTTAAACATCATCATTAAAAATCCCTATCCATGTTTCCAAATGTTTATAGAAGTTTTTTTCTTTAGCTAATATCTCAGCTAGACAACTATCAGAGTTGGAAAGACTTAAAATTGACCCATTTTTTGTAATTTTCAAATGTGATTTGAAAATTCCAAAAATGTGTTCTTATGGGGAATACTGTGGTAATTTACTGGGTAATGATCTCTTATTTTAAATAATTTTCCCTACATTTTTACTCTCAGTTCCATGTTTTCTATCAATATGTAATTCTCCAAAATATATTGAAGGAATATTAAATATTATGAAGATCTGAAATTTAAAAAAAGATTTTCCAAAAGATAATCAAATAGATTTTATTAGAAAAAATTAGAAATATTTCAAATTAATTATTAGAAATATTTCAGATTTTTGATTAATTCCATAATCAATTACTTTTCTTGGACCTATCATTGTTGTAATAACTCCCACTAACTGTCAAAGAGTTTTATATCCAACTTTAAAATGTCTTTGTTTCATTTTCTCTATAACTACTACATGTCATTTTAAGCTGTTTATTTCCTTTTTTCTTTTCTTTTTTTTTAAATAAATTATATTTTTCTTTTGTTTCTATAGCACCTGGATTTCTTCTGAGAGGCCTCTCTTTCTCCCTCATGGAAAGCCATTCCTTTTTTTTTTTAAATTTTTTTACTGTCATGCAAAACACACTTCCATATTGGTCATTATTGTAAGAGCATGCTCAAACATAACCAAAACCCCAAAATAAAACCAAAAAATACTGATGTGAAGTTCTTTCTCTGGAAGGGGATAGCATTCTCTGCCAAAAGACTTTTAGGATTGTCCCAGATCATTGCAATGCTGAGAGAACCCAAGTTTTCACAGATAATCATCATCCAGTATTGCTGTTACTATGTACAGTGTTCTCCCAGTTCTCCTTATTTCACTCTGCATCAGTTCCCACAGATCTTTCCAGCTTTTTCTGAAATCATATTGATTATCATTTCTGAGAGCCCAATACTATTCCATTACTAACACGCAACACAATTTGTTCAGCCATTCCTCAACTGATGGATATCCCCTCAATTTCCAATTCTTTGCCACCACAAAAAAAGCATAAGCTGTTTTCCTAATAAAAATGTACAAAAATTCATAAATAATATGCCAGCTTCTACAGTAATACAGTCTTGGAAGAGTAAACTTGGGCATGTGGCAATGGAAATGATATCTTTTAATGACCCTGACCTCAAGTCTAGAGATGCCATATTTCTCCTACAACAGCAAAATGTAGATTTCTTTGCAAGCAAAGCTCACATCCCTTCATCATCTATGTTGGAATGGCAAGAATATTTTCAAAGGATGAAAAAGCAGTAATTCAAAATAATTAGCATGAGCATCCTTTAGGTTTCTAGTCAAACTGATGACTATGTCTTCAAAATGAAAAGTAATAGAGTAAGAAGGGAATTTGGGAATGGTAAACCTGCTTCCTGACAAGAATCTGATACCGCCTTTAATTCTCTTTCATTCATTTAGCAGCTCACATCATCTCCCACTGATTGCCAGATGCCTATAACAATATTTCTGTGTGTACACATTAAGCAAGATTGTTGTTGTTATGCTTTATTTCTTATTTATGTTAATGAGGCAAAATCACTATAGAAGAGTAGAAGAAATTTTCCATTCTGAAGGATAAATAACATCTGTGGAAATTTTAAACATTCACAGTATGTCTGTCAGGAGCTACAAGAGCCTCCCAATTTTTATGACAGACATACAAACATGTTCACACAGAAATACCTGACCAGATTAAAAATTCTTGCTCCATTAAAATTATATGTGATGTGCTTAGTGAAGCCTTAATTGGTATTGATGTGGGAGAAGTATCAGTGTAATATTCGACAATTAGTTGTGCAGATCTGCTCGGGCCCTCTTACTACCTCAGCATTGTGAATAGATTCAGTGAATTGAATCTAAAAAGTCAATCAGCTAGGAATCAGGTATTATTCTTTAATTATTATTAAAACTGAAGCCTATAGCAGGATGAAGGGTGAGCATGGAGGAGGAAAGCAATGCTGAACAAATCATCCTCTTATTCTATTCTTTCAGAGATTGCATTTGTGAATCACACCCCCTTCCTCCCCCCCCCAACATTAAAAAGGAAGGCACAGCTGTCATGGGTTCATGATTCCCACAATGAATTTCTTTTTCTCTTCATTAATCTGTCACTAATTCAATCTATGATGCCTGTGTCATAATCATGTTTTACATTTCAGTCCATTACTGTGGAACAAATTATAACATTCTTCATTTCAGAAAGTCTCTATTATTATTTCTGCTGTTGATAACAGGTTTATAAGGTATGATAAGGTTGCAGCAATAGTAGATATTAGGAGAATCCTAAATTTAGAACTGGAAGCCACCTCAGAAATCATTCAGTCCAACTCCATCACTTTACATAAAAGAAAACCAAAACTTAAAGAAGTTAAGTGACTTCTCCAAGATCAAATAAATAATAAGAACCCTGGCTGGAATTAAAATTCCAGTCCTCTGCCTAGAGATTCAATTCTATTGTCTGCTGCACTGTAATCTTCCATAAATCTATTGTCTTAAAGTACAGAAAAAATAAGAATATTTGTCTCATTTAATAGAACTTCAATGTATACATTTTTGGCCTGGTCTAAGATTTCTTTGGTGTGAACAACTCCCAGTGTGGAAAATGTCTCCTCAGGGGGAGATAAGCAACTTCTCACTATATTATATTTTTGAAAAATTTCCTGGAAAATTGAGAGGCTAAGATATTTATTCATGATGAATTATGCCATATGTCAGAGCTAGGAATTGATCATAGCTATTACTTTCTCCAAGTTCTACATTTTTGAAAGAATATCTTTTTTTATTCTAAATGGGATGACAAAAGGATAGGAAGTTTGGTGTATGGCAAAGAAAACTGAGCTTGAAAATGCATATATCATGGGCTAGCTAGGTAGCATAGGGAAAGAGCACCAGGTCTGGAGTTGAAAGGACCTGGGTTCAAAATTGGCTTCAGACATTTCCTAGCTGTGTAATTATGGGCAAGCCACTTAACCCCAATAATCTGATCCCTGCCCCTTCTCTATCCTAGAATTAATACTAAAAAGAACCTAAAGACTTTAAAAAAAAACAACTATTTCCTTATTTCTTAAAAAGTAATTGGCCAAATCAAAGCTCTTTCAAATGCTTCAAAGAATATTTTATTTAGTAAAAGTTAACTGCTAGAGAACCCTGATAAAATTATGGTGGAATAGGAGCTCTCCTTATACATTAGTTAATAAGAGGCAAAAGGCTCTATCTCCACAGCACAAAGTAAAGATGCCATTTGGAGTATTAAGAAAATTTGATCAATGAAGACAACCAGTGCTGATAATTAAAGCCCCACTGTGGATTTTGTGGATTCAATTATCCTGTTTGACTTCCTATATTGATTAAAATAATTGAATAAAGTTGCTACATAATAATATTTTTCGTGTGTATTGCGATATATAAATAATATGTAAATAAGACCTGATTGATCACAAATGTAAAAACCAGTGGAAATGAGTGTTGGATATGGGGGGGGGAGGTGGTGAAGGGTGGTGAAGGGGAAAGTAAAAACAAGAATCATGTAACCATGGAAAATTTTTCTAAAAAAATAAAATATTATTAAACCAAAAAAAAATTTTCAAATTTTAAAATGTTGTCCCTTACATTACTTCATTTGAGTCTACAGTGAAAGAAAGAGTATTTATATCAGAAATCAGAAATTCTGAAATCTAGCCCTGGTTGTAACATTTGCAATCTGTCAGGCTAAGGAACTGAGGATACTTGGTGAAAGGGAGCTGAATTTTACCCAGGTGCAGACAACTTGTAAGTGGTGGAGTAAGGACTTGAATCCAGATTTCTGGATTTTCTAACTTTTCATTGAGTGTATTTTTCATTTTAGCTCGGTAAACTCTTATATAACTCCCTCTAAAAGTTTTTCCCCCTACCTTTCTAAGATCAATAGAAGACAATTGCTAAAAGAGAATGTAGTATAAACAATAATGAGCCATATCAATAATAATAATATTTTTAAATGCCTTCATTTTAAAGTATCAGAGTTTGAAGACTTCAAATGGATAATTTATCATAAAGTAATGCATTTAGGTATATTGAGATAGCTAAAAGGTCACCAAATAAAAGTAGAAGATATAAATGTTGATCATTTATCATTATTGATTGCACACAAATATGACAATTTTTCTGTAAGGGTTTTTTCTCCAAGTCTGAGAGAAGATACCCTACCTACCATGCTCACTTGTTATGACTAATCAAAGATAATCAGGAAAGATCAAATTAACTCTTAATTACTTCCAAGTCTGAAGAAATCACTTCAAAGTTATAGTCCCTTTCTGTTTCAAAAGAATATTGGAAATCTTTGCAATTCTGTAAGTTTATGTCCAAGCCATTTTCTGAAACTATGCCACAAGCATATAAAAATTCTTCGTTGATTGGAGAGTGCTCAATTTGAACTGCTTTTCACATAGTCTGCAGCTGTGTTCATGGTGTTTTGTTTAGAAAAATGTTTGTTGAGAAATTAATTGACATGAGCCAGAAGTTGGCTAGCCATTTTAAGTAGTTTTTTTTTCATTGTTTCCAAGTTCACTCAATACAGAAGTTACCCTCAAACCCTAGCAATTCAACACATGAATGCTGCAGGAAATGTGTTTTTTTCATAATCTACAATGCATACTTGAAAATGAAAGGCTTCTAAATGTTATTATGCCAAGGAATTAAATGCTAACTGGCCGACTTCCTTGATGAGGGATCCAGTTCTTTATTTTTGATATCCAACTGAAAAACAGTCCACAAATAATGAATGTGTCAAGAAGTAAAGGTAGGATTATAATCTTAAACACAGGCTGGAGCGAAGGCTCTGAAACCCTGAGTGGGGAACCAGTGCAGATGGGTATACGAATGTGGAAGCAGAGCCCTGAGACTTGTAAAGAAACCTCCTGCAAAGGATCAAGCAAGAAGGTCCACCAGGGGGCTTGAACTTGGAAAAAACCAGACCTCAGACCTCAGGAGCCAAAAGACCACAGACAGACCCTGAGCGCCAGGATAAAGCTGAGAAGCTGCTGGGCTAAGGATGGATACCCAAAATCAGGAAGTCCAGAAGAGAGAGATAAAGAATTGCCCTCTTGTTGTAGGACAAGGAGAAGAAATCTTTAACACTCGACAACTTTTACACAGAGAAAATCCAGACAACCGAGCAATCAGAAGAGGAGAAAAAACAAGCAATCACATCCGAACCCTCCCAAGATAATGAAAACTGGTCACAAGCTCTTGAAATGTTCAAAACTGAGATAACGAGAAAGTTGGAAAAGATTTGGTCAGAGAAATGGGAAGTAGCTCAAAAGGAAATCAGGCAAGAAAATAACAGTTTAAAAGGCAGAATTTCGCAAAGGGATGGGGAGGGGACAAATACTATTATAAGAAGGAGAGGAAGAGAGTAGCTATACTATCCACTGGGATAAAAAACTCTATCTAACTCTACTGAGAAAGTCAGAAGGGATAAACCAAGGGGAGCAGAGGAGTGGGGAGGTCAAAAAAGGGAGGGGAGAAGAAGGGGGAGGTAATTTATTAGGCCTTCAAAAACAAAAAAGAGGGGAATAACAAGGGAGGGTTTAGAAAGGGAAGTCAATCAAGGGAGGGGATAAGGGATACCAGCTTAATAGCAAACTACTGGTTTAAAAGGAAATAGTTTAAGAAGAAGGGGTAGGAATAGGGGAGAATACAAAAATGTCAGCGAATGCACAGATGATAATTATAACACTGAATGTGAATGGGATGAACTCTCACATAAAACGGAAGCAAATAGCAGAGTGGATTAGAAACGAAAATCCCACCATAACAGTCTACAAGAAACACATATGAGGAGGGTGGACATACAAAAGTTTAAGGTACAGGGCTTGAACAAAATCTTTTGGACGTCAAATGAGAAAAAGAAGGCAGGAGTGGCTATTGTGATTTCTGACAAAGCCAAAGTAAAAAGAGATATGATTAAAAAAGACAGGGAAGGTCATTACATACTGATTAAAGGCAGTATAAACAATGAGGAAATAACACAGCTCAATATGTATGCACCAAGTGGCATAGCACCCAAATTCATAAAGGAGAAACTGGCAGAGCTCAAGAAGGAAATAGATAGTAAAACCATACTAGTGGGAGATCTAAATATTCCTCTGTAAAATCTAGATAAATCAAACCAAAAAATAAATAAGAAAGAGGTAAGAGAGGTGGATGAAGCCCTAGAAAAATTAGATTTAATGGATATGTGGAGAAAAATAAATAGGGAATAAAAGGAATACACCTTCTTTTCAGCTGCACATGGTACATTCACAAAGATTGACCATGTAATAGGGCACAGAATCATTGCAAACAAATGCAAAAGAGCAGAAATGATTAATGTAACCTTCTCAGATCATAACACAATAAAAATAATAATTAGTAAGGGCACCTGGACAGGCAAATCAAAAACTAATTGGAAATTAAATAATATGATTCTCCAAAACCAATTTGTCAAAGAAGAAATCATAGAAACAATCAACAATTTCATTGAAGAGAATGACAATGATGAGATATCCTACCAAACTCTGTGGGATGCAGCCAAGGCAGTATTCAGGGGGAAATTTATATCCTTGAGTGCATATATTAACAAACTAGGGAGGGCAGAGATTAATAAATTGGGCATACAATTCAAAAAATTAGAAAACGAGCAAAATAAAAATCCCCAGATGGAAACTAAATTAGAAATACTAAAAATCAAGGGAGAAATCAATAAAATCGAAAGTAAAAGAACTATTGAATTAATAAATAAGACTAGAAGCTGGTACTTTGAAAAAACAGATAAAATAGACAAAGTACTGGTCAACCTAATAAAAAAAAGGAAAGAAGAAAACCAAATTGACAGCATCAAAGATGAAAAGAGAGACCTCACCTCTAATGAAGGGGAAATTAAGGCAATCATTAAGAACTATTTTATCCAATTATATGGCAATAAATATAACAATTTAGGAGATATGGATGAATATTTACAAAAATATAAACTGCCAAATTAACCGCAGAAGAAATAGAATACCTAAATAATCCTATTTCAGAAAAAGAAATTGAACAAGCCATCAAAGAACTCCCTAAGAAAAAATTGCCAGGGCCTGATGGATTCACAAGTGAATTCTATCAGAAATTCAAAGAGGAACTAATCCCAATACTATACAAATTATTTGATATGATAAGCGAAGAAGGAGTCCTACCAAATTCCTTTTATGACACAAATATGGTACTGATTCCAAAGCCAGGTAGATCAAAAACAGAGAAAGAAAACTACAGACCAATCTCCCTAATGAACATAAATGCAAAAATCTTAAATAGAATACTAGCAAGGAGACTCCAGCATGTAATTAAGAAGATCGTCCACCATGATCAGGTGGGATTCATACCAGGAATGCAACCAGGAATCCTAATTCAACATTAGGGAAACCATCCACATAATTGACCATATCAACAGTCTAACAAACAAAAATCACATGATTATCTCAATAGATGCTGAAAAAGCCTTTGACAAAATACAGCATCCATTCCTATTGAAAACACTGAAAAGTATAGGAATAGAAGGACCTTTCCTAAAAATAATAAACAGTATATACCTAAAACCATCAACAAGCATTATATGCAATGGGGATAAATTAGAAGCCTTCCCAATAAGATCAGGTGTGAAACAAGGATGTCCATTATCACCTCTATTATTCAACATAGTACTAGAAACACTAGCAATAGCAATTAGAGAAGAAAAAGAAATTGAAGGTATCAAAATAGGCAAGGTGGAGACTAAGTTATCACTCTTTGCAGATAATATGATGGTCTACTTAAAAAATCCTAGAGAATCAACTAAGAAGCTTGTAGAAATAATCAACAACTTTGGCAAAGTTGCAAGATAAAAAATAAATGCACATAAATCATTAGCATTTCTATACATTTCCAATACATTAGAGCAGCAAGAGGTAGAAAGAGAAACACCATTTAAAATAACCCTAGACAATATAAAATACTTAGGAATCTATCTACCAAAACAAACACAGCAATTATATGAAAACAACTACAAAACACTTTCCAAACAAATAAAACTAGATCTAAACAATTGGAAAAACATTCAGTGCTCATGGGTAGGATGAGCTAACATAATAAAAATGACCATTCTACCCAAATTAATTTACCTATTTAGTGCCATACCTATCAAACTACCAAAAAACTTCTTTGCTGAATTAGAAAAAACTATAACATATTTTATTTGGAATAACAAAAGATCAAGAATATCAAGGGAAATAATGAAAAAAAATGTGAAGGAAGGGGGCCTAGCAGTACCAGATATTAAACTATACTATAAAGCAGCAGTCATCAAAATAATATGGTGCTGGCTAAGAGACAGAGGGGAGGATCAGTGGAATAGACTTGGGGTAAATGACATCAGCAAGACAGTGTATGATAAACCCAAAGAGCCCAACTTTTGGAACATGAATCCACTATTTGACAAAAACTGCTGGGAAATTTGGAAAACAATATGGGAGAGATTAGGTTTAGATCAACATCTCACACCCTACACCAAGATAAATTCAGAATGGGTGAATGGCTTGAATATAAAGAGGGAAACTATAAATAAGTTAAGTAAACACAGAATAGTATACTTATCAGATCTCTGGGAAAGTAAAGAAGTTAGAACCAAGCAAGAGTTAGAGAAAATTACAAAATGTAAATTAAATGGTTTTGATTATATACAAACAAAAACAATGTAGTCAAAATCAGAAGGGAAGCAACAATTTGGGAAAAAAATCTTTATAATAAAAAACTCTGACACGGGTCTAATTACTCAAATATACAAGGAGTTAAATCAATTGTATAAAAAATCAAGCCATTCCCCAATTGATAAATGGGCAAGAGACATGAAGAGGCAATTTTCAGGTAAAGAAATCAAAAGTATCAATAAGCACCTTAGAAAGTGCACTAAATCTCTAATAATTAGAGAAATGCAAATCAAAACAACTCTGAGGTACTACCTCACACCTAGCAGATTGGCTAAAATGAAAGAAGGGGAGAATAATGAATGCTGGAGGGGATGTGGCAAAATTGGGACATTAATGCTTTGCTGGTGGAGTTGTGAACTGATCCAACCATTCTGGCTGGCAATTTGGAACTATGCTCAAAGAGTGATAAAAGAATGCCTGCCCCTTGATGCAGCCATACCATTGCAGGGTTTGTACCCCAAAGAGATCATAGATAAACAGACTTGCACAAAAATATTTATAGTTGAGCTCTTTGTGGTGGCAAAAAACTGGAAAGCAAGGGTATGCCCTACAGTTGGGGAATGGCTGAACAAATTGTGGTATATGTTGGTGATGGAATACTATTGTGCTCAAAGGAACAATAAACTGGAGGAATTCCATATGAACTGGAAAGACCTCCAGGAATTGATGCAAAGTGAAAGGAGCAGAGCCAGAAGAACATTGTACACAGAGACTGATATACTATGGTAAAATCGAATGTAATGGACTTCTGTACTAGCAGCAATGCAATGACCCAAGACAATTCTGAGGGACTTATGGAAAGGAACACTACCCATATTCAGAGGAAGAACTACAGGAGTAGAAACACAGAAGAAAAACAACTACTTGGACACTTGGGTTGATGAGGACATGATTGGGGATGTAGACCTGAAAAGACCACACCCATGTAACTATCAATAATGTGTAAATAAGTCTTGACAGACCACACATGTTAAAACCAGTGGAAATGCAAATTAGCTACAGTGGAGGGGGTCAGGGGGTTGAGGGGGTGAAGGGGAAAGTAAAAACTTGACTTATGTAACCATGGAAAATTTTTCTAAAAATAAAAAAATATTTAAAAAAATGTTTTTGTACAAAAAAAAAACAATGCTACAAAAATTAGAAGGGAAGCAACAAATCGGGAAAAATTTTATAACAAATAACTCTGACAAAGGTTTAATTACTCAAATATATAAGGAGCTAAATCAATTGTACAAAAATATCAAGCAATAGATAATTTTCAGATAAAGAAATAAAAACTATCAATAAGCACATGATAAAGTGTTCTAAATCTCTAATAATTAAAGAAATGCAAATCAAAACAACTCTGAGGGGGCAGCTGGGTAGCTCAGTGGATTGAGAGCCAGGCCTAGAGACGGGAGGTCCTAGGTTCAAATCCGGCCTCAGACACTTCCCAGCTGTGTGACCCTGGGCAAGTCACTTGACCCCCATTGCCCACCCTTACCACTCTTCCACCTATAAGTCAATACACAGAAGTTAAGGGTTTAAAAAAAAACAAACAACTCTGAGGTATCACCTCACACCTAGCAGATTGGCTAAAATAACAGCAGAGAAGAGTTATGAATGTTGGAGGGGATGTGGAAAAATTGGAACATTAATGCATTACTGGTGGAGTTGTGAACTGATCTAACCATTCTGGATGGCAATTTGGAATTATGCCCCAAGAGCACTAAAAGATTTCCTGCCCTCTGATCCAGTCATACTCTTGCTGGGTTTGTACCCCAAAGAGATCATAGGGGAAAAATTTGTGCAAAAATATTTATAGCCGAGCTCCTGGTGGTGGCAAAAATTTAGAAAATGAAGGAATGCCCTTTGATTGGGGAATGGTTGAACAAATGGTGGTATCTGTTGGTGATGGAATACTACTGTGCTAAAAGGAATAATGAACTGGAGGAATTTCATGTGAACTGGAATGACTTCCAGGAATTGATGCAGAGTGAAAGGAGCAGAACCAGAAGAACCATATACACAGAGACTGATACACTGTTGTACAATCGAATATAACGGACTTCTCTACTAGCAGCAAGTACCAGAACAAGGCTGAGGGACTTATGAGAAAGAACACTAGCCACATTCAGAGGAAGAACTGTGGGAGTAGAAACACAAAAGAAAAACAACTGCTTGAACACATGGGCTGATGGGGACATTATTGAGGATGTAGACACTAAATGATAACTCTAGTCCAACTATCAATAATATGGAATAAGGTCTTAATCAATGATACATGTAAAACCCAGTGGAATTGTTCCTCAGCTATTGTGGGGTGGGGGATTTGGGGGGAGAGGGAAAGAACATGAATCATGTAACCATGGGAAAATATTTCTAAAAAATCAACTGTTATTACTCTTTGGCCCAGTAAACCTACTGGGCCTATAACCTAAAGGGATCAGATAAAAAGCAAATGGTCCAACATGTACAAAATATTATTTTGGGTACTAGCTAAGAAATTAAAATAGAGTGCTCATCAACTGAGAAATGAATGATCAATTTAAATTGTGGTATATCGATATAATAAAATACTAACTAACTAAAATAATAAAAAAGTTCTATAAGAAATTATGAAAAGGACAGTTTCAGTACCTTCAAAGGGAAAGGTACTAGTCACTGGAGGACAAGGAAAGACTTTTAGCCAAATGAAATGTTTTAGCTAATTCTTGATGAAAGCCATGGAAATAAGCAAATGGAATATTGTGTGATGAATATAAAATAGGTCAGTTTAAGATCATAGAGTGTGCAGAAAGACTAAGAGGAAAATAGCAAGGGTCTTAGTTATGAAGAGTTTTAAATGACAAAACTGACATTTGATTGTGGAGGTAAAAGGGAGTCCCTGGAATTTACTGAGTTAGCTCTGCTGTAGGTGGGAGGGGAGAGAGGGGGAATGTCATGTTCAGATATATGGTTTAGAAAAATCAATTCAGCTTCTGGACAGAAGATGGATTGGAAAAGGAATAAAGTTGAGGTAGGGAAACCAATTTACACCGAATTTCAATAGTCCAGGAGAGAAGAGATAAGCACTTAACATGGACTGTAGCTATGTTAATAGATAGAAGCAGATAAATTCAGAGATATTTTGAAGATAAAACTGACAATATTTCACAATAGAATGTATATTTGTAGTAAGTGAAAGAGGGGAATGAAATTTAACACCAAAGTTATGATGCTGTGTGACTGGCAAAGTCTTTGATGAAAAATAAAGAAGTTTAGAAGAAGAGAAATTTTAGGAAGAAAGGTAACAAATCCCATATTTTGGACATGTTTATTTGAGGTGCCTGAGTGACAATTCCTAGAGGACTAAAATGTCATTAGTGAATCAGGTCTGGGATTCAAGAGAGAATAAAGTTAGATATATTGATCTAAGAATTATCTGAATGGATGTAATCATTGAAAATTATTAAGACCTGATTCAGGCCAATCTCCTGGTAGCTTAGCTTTCATATTAGAGTGAAATAAGATAATCATAAATCACTTAATTATTAATAAAAGACTTTAATTAGCCATATTATAGAAAGAACACACAATAAAAAACTTTTCAGTGTATATCGCCATGCTTCCCCCCTCCCAGTATCATAATTCTCTGAAAACAAATCTGATCAACAGATTAGAGTGATTACTTACCAGCCTCATTAATATCTACTAGATCTGAAGCATCTCAGGGTCAAATCAAGTCACAAAACAATTTTTCAACCCTTCAAGAAAAGAAATAACAAATCACATTGCAGAGCAGGTTTGAGGAGAAACGGCACCCTGATATATAGTATTATTATAGCATAATAGGAGTTTGATGAGATAGAGGGCATATGACAGAAATTAGAGACAGACTTGTGGGAAAACTCCCAGTTAATGGGTGTAGCATGGATAAACAACCATAAAAAAAAATCAAGGAAATAGGAAGAGAACCCAGAAGGATCAATACCATAAAACAGAGAGAAGAAAGTATCCAAGAGAAAGTGGTCAACAAGGTCGAAGGTTACTGAGAGGTGAAAAGAGTGTGGAATTCAGAAAAATCCATTTAATTTCTAAGGATAAGTTCACTGCTAACTTTGGAAATAATAGTTGCTGAAATAATAGTGATAAGGTCAAAAGCCATATTACAAAGGATTTTAAAAAGAGTAGAATATAATATGTGAAACAACAAAGTTCTATTATGTGCAACTTGCTCCTTTCAAAAATATACAATAAATTCAACATTACTGTAAAAAAAAAGAGTAGGAGGAAAGCGTAATGGATAAATGATGGGTTTAAATAAGGAGAAGAAAAAGTAATAAGCATTTATATAGCACCTACTATGTTGCCTAACAAAATACTTTTAAAAAATATTATCTCATTTGATCCTTATAAAAACTCTGAGAGTAAGTTCTGTTATTATCTCAATTTTACAGTTGAGGCAAGTGGAGTAAATGAAGATTTGTCCAGACTTACACAATTAATAATTGTCAGTGGTCAATTTTTTGCTCAGGACTCCCTGTCTCCAAGTCCAGCACTCACTCTATTAAACCACCAGCTGTCTCAGCTAGTAGCCTCATATTACAAATGAGGAACTGAGAAAGAGAATTTGAGGAAAAGATTCCACTAAAAAAATATATGATCTAAAAAGGAGACAAACTAGTTAAAAGACAACAAAGAAGTATGACTAATTTGTGTGTTCTAATTGTATTCTCATGAGATCAAGAAAAAGTAAGGAAGTCTTCAAGGACACTTAGTAAATTTATCATTTTATGGTAAATTTAAAGAAGGATGTGGATAAGAGTCATTCAGATTGATTGGAGTAATTTTAGTATCATACTGAACAATTTCATACTGTCATAATTAATAAACTGTTCTGAGGTTTGGGTCAGATAACTATTTCATGAACTATGGTTAGATTTTTTTGAGGGGCAGGTAGAAATACTTATTATGTCAAATTAAAAATCTATCAATGCATCTAAAAACTAAAATAAACCCACTTATGGTGGTTAAAAAGGAAAAATAAAACAATTCTATCAGTCACTAGAAGCAGAACATGGAATAAAGTTTGACCTGGAGATTCCTTTAATACACTGAGTCAAATGGATCATTAACTCTCTAAACACCATAGTGGATTTTCTAGTATGAGAAAATTCCTTCTGTCAATATCAATATTATTTAGCTATAAATTAAAGGTGATAATTCTGAATTGTACCAATTGTATCAGTCGTAAAGTAGGATAAAATATTATAATCACTTAAAAGTGTACTTTAATTTTTTTAAATAAAACTGCTTTGTATATTTCTAAACTAAGCAAAAACACGTTTTTGCCTGAATAAGTTTTTAGTCAATTTATTAATTCCTCTGAGCAAAGATACTTACTTTCAAATTTCGATTTTTGACAATCTTTAAGACGTACTTTACTTTGTGAAAAATTTCTACACACTGAATTATGAAAATAAGCTACTTTTTTTTTCAATTTACTATTGTAATCATGCTCTTAGCTACATTAAAGAGGATATATGATAGACAAATTCCAAAAGCACAAGGGTTAATATAAAATGAATTAATGATCTGACTATTACAAAAAAACTATGTTCTTTTAGCTGTCTTTTGATGAATCATCCTTGCATTGCCAGCAGATTTCACATAAGTCAGATTCTGTTATTCTGAATAGCTACAATTCAAATGTTTGATAGTCTCCAAAAAAGATACCTGAGCAAGAATAGTATTTCTAATGAGATTGTTTTGTTCAGGGAGAGGAAGTGAAAAGCTTCTTAGTATTTTCTATGCTCCTTTTCTTTTCTTCTTGTCCATTTTCATAACCATGCTACACAAACAGAAAATCTGTCTTTTAAACTCCAACATTTTGCATAGCAAATATGGAAAACAAATCCATACTAATGGAATAAATAAAGGTAGCATCAAAACCATGCTTCTCATTTTGTTGTCAAACCCACTAGTCAGTCAATGGATAAATATATATTAAACATCTACTCCATGCCAAGCAATGCTCCAAGTATTGATGATTCAAAAACATAAATGAAAGTCCCTTCCCTCAATGGGCTTAAAATCTAATGAAGGAGACAACAAGAATATATGTATAAACAAACTATATACAGAAAAAATGAAATAATTAACAGAGGGAAGGCAATAGAATTATCAAGTATTGGAAAAGGTTTCTTATAGAAGATAGAATTTTATATAAAACTTGAAGGAAGCCAACAGGAAAAAATGAGGAAGGAGAGTATTCCAGGCATGAAGGATAGCCAGTAAAAATACATGGACATCAAGAGTTGGAGTAATCTTGCTCGTGGAATAGCCAGGAGATGGGTGTCATCTGATAGAACAGTACATGGCAGAAAGTAAGTAAGAGAAGATTGGAAAGGTAGAAGGGGACAAAGTTATGAGGAGCTTTAGATGAAAAGTAGAGGATTTTGTATTCCATCTAGGAAGTAATAGTGAACCACTGGAGTTTAAGTAGAAGGCAAGACAGGGAGGAGAGAGAATGATATGCTTGGACCTGCAACTTCTGAGTAACAATTGCCAGTTGTGGAAAAGACTTTTGGACAAGTGGACCATTTCACAATACTAAAGTAAATAATTAGAAAATAGATTCCTTCCTGTAAACATGCAGGACATATTACAACTAATATATTTTCAGTTTAAGATGAAATAGTAGTACCTTGTCTTTAATAACAATAATAATATAAATAGAAACCAATATAAAAATTTAGGAAACACAGCTAATTCATGCAAATTATAGAAATAGTAACCACATCCTATTTAGCAAATTAGACTATGTTCAAATAAGTAATTTTCCCAAAAATATGGAACATGCCTATTCATTTATTTTGACATTTGAAGTTTAATTTTAATTATTCATGAAACTGGAACTCAATAAGCTGGCCTTTGGTATAGTTTATAAAAATAATGAAGTTTTAGTCAAATAAGGCTTCACTTCTCTCTATGGCACAGTCAGACATGGTACTTAGTGGTGTAATTAATTGAAAACTAAAATGTCAAGCCTTGCCCACATTTCTGAGCATTAGCCAAAGATACATATGTGCTAGAGACCAGCGAATAAAAAGCGGGTTCTTAGTTAATTCCATTCCATTCCAGAAACAAATCTGTGAAATTAATTCTGTGAACAACCCATGAACTATAAATTATGCTTAATTATTAGTCATATATAAAATGCACCTTCATTCTGAGTAAAGTTTTATGATCATGCTCTTTTACCATTTTCTTTAAAGCTTCTCATAATCCTTTATCTTAATGCACTGCATTTCTCATCATTGCTTGAAATGTTTTTTAACTAAGAAAACCTTATGGTAAATTATATCTAATGATACAAGTAGATCTCAATTCTTTGTCACTCCATTCCTGTTAAAAGGCTATAATATGATGAATGCTTATATTGAGGAATTAATAATTTTCTAGGATTTCCTTGATTAAATTTTTTTGCATAACAGTTTATTGTAGGGAAAAATCTATTTCAAACTGTAACATCTAGTTTTTATAAAGTTGAGGCTATACTATATTTTGTATTTCATAAATTATCTCGATTTCTTTCAACTGCAATGTAACAGTATTTCTTCTATGTTGGTCTCCCCAAGGGACAGTTATAAACATAATATTCCAATAATGAAAACTAAATCAAAGTCCGTTCTAATAAATGAATGGATTATCCCAATAATAGAAAGATGATATTCCTGAAGCAAAAATAATATTTTTTCCAGCAAAATGAGCTTATTCAAAAGACTCTCACTTCATCCCTATTTTGATAACAGGTGTATATTTTCCAGATTGCCAACCATCATAGATAGTCATGTAAATTGACAAATGACCATATTTTTTATCATAATGTGACAATTCCAACATATGGTACATTACTTTATATGATGCAGAACTAATAAAATATATTAAAACAATTTGAAGATTGAAATCACAGCATGAGGTCTTTCATTCCCTCTGCAAAAAAGAATTTTTTTAATATTTTACCTTTTTTTTATAAACCCTTAACTTCCATCTTGGAATCAATACTGTATATTGGTTCCAAGGCAGAAGAGTGGTAAAGGGGCTAGACAAGTGACTTGTCCAGGATCACACAGCTGGTAAGTGTCTGAGGCCAGATTTGAACCTAGGACCTCCTATCTCTAGGCTTGGTTCTAAATCCCCTAAGCCACCCAGCTGTCCCCTAATATTATACTTTTAATCATCCTTTTAATGACACAAATAAACTGTAGGAGGATTAAGACAGGTACCACCAGATACAATTTTTATGAGGAATAATATTGACATTTTTCACTGATATGAAGTCAGAAATGATACTCTGAGCAAAGGAAATCTCTTGTGATCACTTCAAATTTAATCGTCTTGTCGTCTTCAAATTTTTTTCTTTAATTTTAACACATTTATTTTCTTTCCTTCTCACATGCTCCCAATTAAAAGTAACAAATAAGTAAAGTCAAACAAAATAAATCAATGCACTGTTCATGTGCAAAAAGTTATTTCACTATGTCTATTACCTCTTCATCGAGAGGTGGGTAATGGAGTTAACCATTAGCCTCTGGAATCATTGTTGGCCACTCAATACATCAGATTTTTTACATTTAGGAAAGATGTTTGCCTTTCCAGTGGTTGTGTTTATTGTTTAACTTATTCTCATATTGTTCACTTTGCTATGTATCAATTCATACAAGTCTTTTCATGTTCCTCAAAAACCATCCTGTTTACTGCTTTCTTATGGCACAATAAGTATCCCATCAACCCTTCCACAATTGATAATCATCTTTTTATTTTTCAGTGTATTGCCATGTAAAAAAACCTATTATGTAAATGTACAGATATATTGTTTTCTTCTTTATTTTATCTCTTTCATAAAAAAGACCTAGTAGAACTTTTAATGAGTTAACAGTTTATGAATTTGGAGTTATAGTTACAAATTATTTTCTAGAATGACTATATTAATTCACAAATCCATGAAAAGTATATTAATTTGATTTCTACCCCTGTCCTATACCCTCTAAAATTTATAATTTTTCTTTGTCTCCATGTTTGCCAATTATTCTCATGAGTTATTTTTACCTTTGGGCAAGAAATCTTGATAAATAATGTGCCAGGCTTTCCTATGTTATGATTTCCTATATTGATAGAAATGATGATAAAATTACTAAAGCATTTGTGAAAATCTCTTTTGGTACCTGTAACAAATATATATTTTTTTAACATGGAAGTGAAATTTTCAGTGATACAGAAGTATCAGTATGCTAATATGCTGAGTGACTAGAAGTTATTCCTTGGATAGTGTTCAAAATCATTCTGTCAAATGTGTGCATAAAAAAACATTTGTCTGATCAGTATTTCAGTTATAATATTATGTGAATATCATTTCTGTGCCTTGAAATTATAAAAAAAATCTTCAGTAATACAAAATGAGAAGTTTTATTGTTGTTGTTGTTTCATTCTTTATATACTCTGATAAACCTGCTCCATCGAAATACAGATTTCAGTTCTCAAAATGTCATTACCTTAGGTTGGTAATATGAGATTTCCATGCTCCATGTACCAAATCAATAACACTGTAATGAGGTGTTAAGTCGCTCTAGATATTAAGATGACAGAGTTCAAGAATAATACATTCTGTGATTTTATTGTCTTTCTGTCACTTTATTCTAGTGCAAGCTATTTAACTTTTGAAACTTAACAAAATAGATTTTTCCCCAAAACAATCTGTCAGCTATATGATTTATCAAGGTTTAGATGACTAAGAACCCATCCTTTTAAGTATTACTCTCTTCACATTACAAAGTAAATTATGCCCAATTTTCACCTCTTATTTGAGTTTTGGAATTGAATTTGAAGAGTTTTGCATTTGTAAAGAGTTGTATAAATGTGACAGAAGGAAAGAAATTAAGAACATTAGTTTTGAAAGGTCCTTCATTTTTGTAAACAAATGGCTTTGTGGTTTTATTCATTACCAAAAGAAGTGATTCTTTTTCTCTAATCCTTCCCACTGAATCTTTATCATATTATTTTCTACTAGTGACATTCCATAAAAAGAATTCTATGTCATTCTGATACTTTGATCAATGTTTTCATTGGTATGGCAGCAATCTACTAATCCTACCCATGTATTTTCATATAAATATTTCATAGAAGATCTTTCCAATATGCTAGAGACCACCCTTTTTCCTTTAATAACATGGAGTTGTCCCTTGGACTCTCCTTTTATTATTTCATTTTTTTTAAATGCTGGTCCACTAATTTTTCATATATATCCTTATTGATGTTTTTATAATACTTTTTCCATGCAAATCTTGACTGATAAAAGATCCAAATCAACTGTTTAGCCAAGTCATCTTTTTTGCCAAGTTGTATCACAAAATAGTTGTGGTATTAGTGGTAGATATGCCACAGTAGATAAAGTCTAAGACCTGAAGTCAGGAAATCTCAATTTCATGAGTTTAAATTTGGCTTCAGACGCTTTTGACACAGGGGGTGTCATTTAACCCTGTTTGCCTTAATTCTTCATTTCTAAAATGGCCTAGAGGTGGAAATGGGAAATAGTTATATTATCTTTGCCACAAAAACTCCAAATAGGGTCCTGTGGAGTAGGAAATTACTGAAATGACTGAACAATAACAAGAGAACAATAAATTCTCTTTAATGAAGCAGTCCCAGCAGTAATTGCTTAAAGTAGCTCTGCTTAGAAGAAATTTACCAACAGAAAACAATGTTCGTCCTGCAATGGAGTAATACAATTTCAGAGACAAAGCATAGCAAAAGTGAAGTGTAGTCTATTGTTGGGAGAATGGGCAGATAAAGCCTAAAGAAATGTTTAAGCTAAGAGTAAACTCTAGAGCATGAATTGTCTGGGGAGAGTAATCTCTCCTATTGGCATCATAGGAATCTTTGGAGAATCATTTCCCACTTTTTACTGGGTGATGATCTCATGTTACTTTTGATGCATTCTATTTCAGTTACATGTATTTTACTCTGATTTTTCATTGGTCATCTGTCTCAAACTAGAACAGAGTAATAGGGTTGGGCTTTGGAATGGTACATTAGATTAGACACCAACCAAAAACAATACATCATACCTGAGAGAGGGGAAGAGAGAAGCACAGAGACTAAAATAGACAGAGGAAATTTACAAAAATATTTCTATTAGCTATATAGTCGCCTTCAGTAATCTCAACATTCTTACTATTACAGAGGCCCAGAACTTAACAGCAGTTTTTTTGTCTATGTAGTTAAAAATTACAAAGTGGAAGTTTTAGTCCAAAGGAAAATGTAAAGATAAATTATTATAGAGGATTTCCAGGGGTGGAGCCAAGATGGCAGAGTAATCCAGAGCAGCTCTGTGGCACATGAGAATCCTCTCTGACAAAGATTAAAATAAAGCCAAAAATGAATATAGAAGTGAAAGGACCAAGAAGGAGACAGAGTGAAACAACTTTCAAGAAAACAAAAATCCAAAAGGTAGGCAAAGAACATCTGGGGCACTGGAGTGAGAGGAAAGCAGACTCTGCAAGAAGCTGTAGCAAGGAGGGAAGTGCAAACCAAGAGCAAGCCACACACTCCCACCCCACATCTGTTAAACAAGGTTCAAGAAATTATGCCTAAGCCAACATCCAGATCCTGAGATCCTGCCTGGGCAAATAGTGGTACAAGCCAACCCACAGACCCATGGAAATTTCAAACCTGTAGAGAAGTTTGGAGCTCCAGCTCAGGGAATTCTAGTCTGGGCTTGGGATAAAGACTTAGTTCACACTTTGAGGTGGCTGATAGTACTAAAGCTTAGGACAGAGATCCAAGACAGGACAATCAAATGTGTAAATGATTGGACCAAGTATACAGTGAGACCAAAAACTGGAGACTAGAATTTGATCTGCCACTGACCTGATCAAGATCAGAGTGAGATGAAAAGCTTATACTTAAGCCTGAGGTAAGTCTTTAAACTATCAGTATTACAAGGGCTAATTGAATCATCAGGTGGAGGGAGCTCTCAGAGCTCTCAGCCCTCAAACCATTACATCATTCCTCCCACTCCCCAAGTCTACCTGTAATTAGATAGGAAAAGTGAGCAAACAACAAAAAAAGCACCCAACTCTAAATAATTTTATAAAGAAAACAAGAAAGATACAGACACAAAAGGGGACAGTGAAAGCAAAATAAACACACCCAAGTCCAAAAGAAAAATATGTATTGGACACTGATTCCGGAAGAACTACAAAAGGACTTCAAAAACCACTTAAGAGAGGTAGAGAGAAAGTTCCGGTAAGATGGCAGCATAGACAGAACAAATCTTAAAACCTCCACAACTTTACGCACCGATATAGAAAACAATGTCCTTCGAGAAGAAAGAGGACCGAATCTAAGAATGGAACAGAGCAGGGGGAATCCTACTGCAGCACAACTAAAGAGGTACACCAAGGAAAAGGCTTCAATACTTGAACTGTCAGGACTGAGGGCGTAGAAGGGGAATCCCAGGATCCCAAGATGCCTCCCCCATGTGCTGTGCAGAGTCTCCAGCTGCCCAGGAAATCTCAGGGCTGCTGGGTGCACCAGTCGGGAGAGAGGGCCTTGCTGGCATAGGACTCAGGGAGTCAATCACAGACACTGGAGAGGTGACTGGAGGAGAAAACCAGAGAAACACAGCAAAAATGCCCAGAAGATGGTGGCTTAGAGAGAGCCAAACCCCAGAGTGCAGACAGCTTGGCTTCCTTATACCAAGATAGAGAACGCAGGGTTTCAAGAGTAAAGAAAACCAGATCAAACACAGTGGATAGCACAGGGGGACCCCACTGCTGAAGAGCTCAGTTCAGCAAAAAATGCTCCTTCTTGTCACCCCACCTTTTTTGGGTTTTATTTGTTTGTTTTTCCCTCCCCTCAAGGCTTTGAGGTTTTAGACTCAGGGCAGACTAATCCAATCCATACAGATTTAATCCCAACAACTGGACAGGCAAGAAGTCTTCCAAGGGTAGAGAAAGTAACTTACCCCTGGGGGGAAGATCTTTCATCAAAGATCATTAAATACATATGCTCAAATTAGTAGAACAAGGAAGGGAAAAAACATGAGCAAGCAACAGAAAAAGAGAAAAGAAATAACAGTTGACAGCTTCTTTCAAGGAAGTGAAAAGAGAGCAAATGAAACAGAAATAGAAGAGGAAGTAGTTCCAGTGAACTGGACACAGGCTTTGGAAGACCTCAAAATTCAATTAACTTGAGAATTTAAAACTCAATTAATTCAAGAACTTCAGGAACTCAAAAAACAATCAAGAGAGGCTGAAGACAATTTGAAAAAGGAAATACATGAGCTAAAACAAGAAAATAAAGTATTAAAAGCCAGAATTGGCCAGCTTGAAAATGAAGCAAAGAAGGCAAAAGATGATCTACAAAGAAAATCAGACCAGAAAGAGAAGGATGACCAAAAAGCCAGAGATGAAATTCAGTCTTTAAAAAACAGAACTCAACAACTAGAAGAAAATGACTTCACAAGGCAGCAAGAATATATTAAACAAAATAAAAAACATGAAAAATTTGAGGAGAATATGAAACACCTCATTGATTCAACCAAAGATCTGGAGAACAGAGTTAGAAGAGATAACTTAAGAATTATTGGTTTACCAGAACATCATGATAAAAGAAAAAGTTTAGATAGCATTTTACAAGAAATTATCAGAGAAAATTGCCCAGAAATTCTTGAACAAGAAGGAAAAGTGGAAATTCACAGGATCCACAGATCACCTCCTACATTTAATCCACAACTGACAACTTCCAGGAATATTATAGTCAAATCCAAAAACTACCAGACCAAGGAAAAAATATTACAAGCTGCTAAAAAGAAGTCATTCAGATATCAGGGAACCACAGTTAGGATAACACAGGATCTGGCTGCATCTACATTGAAGGACCGGAAGGCATGGAACACAATATTCTGGAAAGCAAGAGAACTGGGGCTACAACCAAGAATCAACTATCCAGCAAGACTAACTATATTATTGCAGGGGAAAGTATGGTCACTCAATAAAATTGAGGACTTTCAAACATTCATCAAGAAAAAACCGGACTTAAACAGAGAGTTTGCTGCCCAAACCCAGAACTCAAGAGAATCAACATAAGGTAATTAAGAGAATGGGGGGAGGAGAAAAAATTTCTTTTCTTTAAGGGACACAACAAGTTCAATCAATTTATATCCCAAGAAGAAAAGAAGGTATTGACAAATATTAAAAATTATTATTACCAACAGGGTAACTAGAAGAAGTTTACATAGAGGGAACAGGGACTAACTGTATAGGATGAAATGTCAAGAGATATATAAATATATATATATGTATGTATGTATGTATAAATATATACAAAACTAGGGGGGAAGAAGATAACAAAAAGAAAAAAGAAAAGCAAACAAAAAGGAATAAATTTATATTCCATAAAGAAGCACATGGGATCAACAGGGGGAAAATAACAATACATTGCAAGGGTAAAGAGGTTAGAGAGAGGGAATATTCAATACTCAAGTGCATTGAAATCAACTTAGAGAAGAACAATCAGATCCATAGGGGCAGAAAATTGATTCACGCCCTATAGAGAAGTAGAAGGGTAACAAAGGGACAGGTGGGGAGGGAAGCAATACTAAGGAGGGAGAGGGCTTGGAGGGAGCACCACATGGCTTTAAAGAACAATAATAGGGGAATAAGAAGGGAGGGGGGAGAAAGGGAAGTAGAACAAGGGAGGGGATTATAGGAACTGATTAAAAACAAAACACTGGTATAGAAGGAAACAGTGAAAGAAGAAAGAATAGGAATAGGAGAGAGAATCAAAATGTCTGGGAATGCAGAGTTGATAATTATAACTCTGAATGTGAATGGGATGAACTCACCCATAAAACAGAAGCAAATAGCAGAGTGGATTAGGAACTAAAACCCAACCATATGTTGTTTACAAGAAACACATATTAGACAGACAGACAGACAGACAGACAGACAGACATAGAATGAAAATGAGAGGATGGAGCAAAATCTTTTGGGCTTCAAATGAGAAAAAGAAGGCAGGAGTGGCTATCATGATCTCTGACAGAGCCAAAGTAAAAACAGATAAGGTTAAAAGAGATAGGGAAGGTTACTACATCCTAATAAAAGGCAGTATAAACAATGAAGAAATATCAGTACTCAATATGTATGCACGAAATGGAATAGCTTCCACATTTCTAAAGGAGAAGCTAGTGGAGCTCAAGGATGAAATAGATAGCAGAACCATACTAGTGGGAGACCTGAACCTTCTCCTATTAGATCTAGATAAATAAAACCAAAAATATATATAAGAAAGAGATAAGAGAGGTGAATGAAACCCTAGAAAATTTGAGTTAATAGATATCTGGAGAAATATAAATAGAGACAAAAAGGAATACACCTTCTTTTCAGCAGCACATGGAACATTCACAAAGATAGACCATGTAATAGGGCACAGAAACATGGCAAACAAATGCAAAAAAGCAGAAATAATAAATGTAACTGTCTCAGATCATAATACAATAAAAATAGTTATTAGTAAGAATACATGGAGAGGCAAACCAAAAACTAATTGGAAATTAAATAATATGATTCTCCAAAATAATTTAGTGAAAGAACAAATCACAGAAACAATTAATAATTTCATTGAAGACAATGACAATGATGAGACATCTTACCCAAACTTATGGGATGCAGCCAAAGCAGTTCTAAGAGGAAAATTTATATCACTGAGTGCATATATTAACAAATTAGGGAGGGCAGAGGTTAATGAATTGGGCATGCAACTTAAAAAACTAGAAAATGAACAAATTAAAAATCCTCAGAGAAAACTAAATTAGAAATATTAAAAATCAAAGGAGAAATTAATAAAACTGAAAGTAAAAGAACTATTGAATTAATAAATAAGACCAGAAGCTGGTATTTTGAAAAAAACAGATAAAATAGACAAAGTATTGGTTAATCTAATTTAAAAAAGGAAGAAAACCAAATTCATAGTATCAAAGATGAAAAAGGAGACTTCACCTCTAATGAAGAGGAAGTTAAGGCAATCATTAAAAACTATTTTGCCCAATTATATAGCAATAAATTTAACAATCTAGGTGATATAGATGAATATTTGCAAAAATATAAATTGCCTAGATTAACAGCAGAAGAAATAGAATACTTAAATAATCCAATATCAGAAAAAGAAATTGAACAGGCCATTAAAGAACTCCCTAAGAAAAATCGCCAGGGCCTGATGGATTCACAAGTAAATGCTATCAAACATTCAAAGAACAATTAATCCCAATACTATACAAATTATTTGATATAATAAGCAAAGAAGGAATCTTACCAAATGCCTTTTATGACACAAATATGGTACTAATTCCAAAGCCAGGAAGATCAAAAACAGAGAAAGAAAATTACAGACCAATCTCCTTAATGAACATAGATGCAAAAATCTTAAATAGAATACTAGCCAAAAGACTCCAGCGAGTGATAAAGAGGGTTATTCATCATGATCAGGTGGGATTTATACCAGGAATGCAAGGATGGTTCAACATTAGGAAAACCATCCACATAATTGACCATATCAACAAGCAAAGCAACAAAAACCACATGATAATCTCAATAGATGCAGAAAAAGCCTTTGACAAAATACAGCACCCATTCCTACTGAAAACACTAGAATGTATAGGAATAGAAGGTTCTTTCCTAAAAATAATAAACAGTATATATCTTAAACCATCAACAAGCATCATATGCAATGGGGATAAATTAGAAGCCTTTCCAATAAGATCAGGTGTGAAACAAGGATGCCCATTATCACCTCTTTTATTTAATATTGTACTAGAGACACTAGCAGTAGCAATTAGAGAAGAAAAAGAAATGGAAGGTATTGAAATAGGCAAGGGGGAGACTAAACTATCACTCTTTGCAGATGATATGATGGTCTACTAAAAAAATCCTAGAGAATCAACTAAAAAGCTAGTAGAAATAATCAACAACTTTAGCAAAGTTGCAGGATACAAAATAAATGCACATAAATCATCAGTATTTCTATATATTTACAACACGTTAGAGCAGCAAGAGGTAGAAAGAGAAACACCATTTAAAATAACCCTAGACAATATAAAATACTTAGGAATCTATCTGCCAAAACAAATACAGGAATTATATGAACATAACAACAAAACACTTTCCAAAAAAATAAAACTATATCTAAACAACTGGAAAAACATTGAGTGCTCATGGGTTGGACGAGCTAACATAATAAAAATCACCATTCTACCCAAATTAATTTACATATTTAGTCCAATACCTATCAAACTACCAAAAACATTTTTACTACATTAGAAAAAACTATAACAAAGTTTATTTGGAAGAAAAAAAGATCAAGAATATCAAGGGAAATAATGAAAAAAAAAACGTGAAGGATGGTGGCTTAGCAGTACCAGATATTAAACTATACTATAAAGCAGCTGTCATCAAAACAATATGGTACTGGCTAAGAGATAGAAGGGAGGATCAGTGGAATAGACTTGGGGTAAGTGATGTCAGCAAGACAGTGTATGATAAACCCAAAGACTCCAACTTTTGGGACAAAAATCCACTATTTGACAAAAACTGCTGGGGAAATTGGAAAACAATATGGGAGAGATTGGGTTTAGATGAACATCTCACACCATACACCAAGATAAATTCAGAATGGGTGAAAGACTTGAATATAAAGAAGGAAACTATAAGTAAATTAGGTGAACACAGAATAGTATACTTGTCAGATCTCTGGGAAACGAAAGATTTTAAAACCAAACAAGAATTAGAGAAAATTTCAAAAAGTAAAATAAATAAGTTTGATTACATTAAATTAAAAAAGTTTTTGTACAAGGGAAAACAATGCAACCAAAATCAGAAGGGAAACAACAAACTGGGAAAAAATCTTTATAACAAAAAATTGTGACAGAGGTCTAATTACTCAAATATACAAGGAGCTAAATCAATTATATAAAAAATCAAGCCATTCCCCAATTAATAAATGGGCAAGGGACATGAATAGGTAATTTTTAGATAAAGAAATCAAAAGTATCAATAAGCACATGAGAAAGTGTTCTAAATCTCTAATAATTTGAGAAATGCAAATCAAAAGAACTCCAAGGTACCACCTCATGCCTAGCAGATTGGCTAAAATGATAGCAGGGGAAAGTAATGAATGTTGGAGGGGATGTGGCAAAATTGGGACATTAATGCATTGCTGGTGGAGTTGTGAACTGATCCAACCATTCTGGAGGGCAATTTGGAACTATGCTCAAAGGGCTATAATAGATTGCCTGCTCTTTGATCCAGCCATACCATTGCAGCGTTTGTACCCCAAAGAGATCATAGATAAACAGACTTGCACAAAAATAGTTATAGCAGTGCTCTTTGTGGTGGCAAAAAACTGGAAAGCAATGGTATGCCCTTCAATTGGGGAATGGCTGAACAAATTGTGGTATATTTTGGTGATGGAATACTATTGTGCTCAAAGGAATAATAAAACGGAGGAATTCCATGTGAATTGGAAAGACCTCTAGGAAATGATGCAGAGTGAAAGGAGAAGAGCCAGAAGAACATTGTACACAGAGACTGATATATTATGGTAAAATCGAATGTAATGGACATCTGTAGTAGCAGCAATGCAATGACCCAAGACAATTTGGAGTGATTTATGGAAAGGAACACTATCCACATTCAGAGGAAGAACTGCAGGAGTAGAAACACAGAAGAAAAACAACTGCGTGGACACTTGGGTTGATGAGAACATAATTGGGGATGTAGACCTGAAAAAGACCACACCCATGTAACTATTAATAATGTATAAATAAATCTTGACTGATCACACCAGTGGAAATGCGAATTAGCTACGGTGGGGGTAAGGGGGGGAATGAGGGGATGGGGAGGGTGAAGGGTAAAGTAAAAACATGACTTACGTAACCAGGGAAATTTTTTCTAAAGATAAAATTATTATGAATATTAAAAAAAAGAGGTAGAGAGAAAGTGGGAAAGAGAAATGAAAGTGATGCAAGAAGAAATAGGCCAAATGAAAAAGGAGAACCAAAAACGGACAGAGGAAAATCAGGCCTTACAAATCAGCATTGACCATTCAGAAACTAATGATTTAATAAGAAATCAAGAAACAATAAAGCAGAATCAAAGGAATGAAAAAACAGAGGAATATATTATTAAATATCTTATTTAAATTTTAAATTGTTAAAATTTAAATTTTATTGATATCATTAATAATAATAAAATTATTAACACTTAAAAATATTATTAAAAAATAACTGACTTAGAAAACAGACCCAGGAAACACAATTTGAGAATTATTGGACTACCTGAAAGCCATGATTAAGGAAAAACCGTGGACATCATATGATAAGAAATTATCAAAAAAATCTGTTCAGAGATCTTCAAACAAGAAAATTAAATTGAAATTGAAAAAATTTACAGATTACCTCCAGAAAGAAATTCTCAAATCACAAATTCCAGGAATAGAATAGCTAAATTCAAGACCCAACAAGTCAATGAAAAATACTTCAAGCATCAGAAAAAAAAAAAAACATTCAAATACCATAGAGCTACAATCAGGTTCACATAGGACCCGAAGGTTTCTTCTTTAAAGGGTCAAAAGGCATGGAATATAATGCTCAGGAAGGCAAAAGATTTGGGTTTACAATCCAGAGTCACCTATCCAGAAAAACTGAATATATTCTTTCAGGGGGGAAATGGTCATTCAATAAGTCAGAAGATTTCCAAGCATTCCTGAGAAACAAGACAGACCTAAAGAAAAAGTTTGAAGTCCAAACACAAAACACAAGAGAAGTCCAAAAAGGTAAATAAGAAAGAGCAAATTTAAAAGGACTTATTAAGTTCAAAATGTTTATATGTCTACATGGAAAGAGGATTTCTGTAATTCTCAAAAATTACTCTCAGTAGTACAGAAGATAGAAAGAATTTACACAGAAAGCGGGTAGAGAAGTAAATTGATTATGATGACATAATATACAGACGGGGAGGGAGGAAAGCAACAAACTGGAAAAAAATTTTATAACAAAATGCTCTGACAAAGATTTAATTTCCTAAATATATGAGGAACTAAGTCAAATTAACAAAAGAAATCAAGCCATTTCCCAATTGACAAATGGTCAAGGGACATGAACAGGTAGTTTTCACAGGAAGAAATCAAAACTGTCAATAATCACAGGAAAAAGTGTTCTAAAGTCCTATTGATTAAATGCAAATAAAAACAAGTCTGAAGTATCACCTTACACCTAGCCTACTGACCAATATGGCAGCAAAAGGAAAGTGATAAATGTTGGAGGGGATATAGCAAAATTGGGACACTAATACACTGCTGGTGGAGTTTGAATTAATCCAGCTATTCTGGAGGGCAATTTGGAATTATACCTAAAGGGCTTTAAAAGAATTCTTTCCCTTTGATACAGTCATACCACTGCTGGATTTGTACAAAAATATTTGTAGTCATGCTCTTTGTGGTGGCAAAAAATTGAAAAATGAGTTGATGTTCATTTTGATGGGGAATGGCTGAACAAATTGTGGTATCTGATGGTGATGGAATACTATTGTGCTGAAAGGAGTAATGAACTGGAGGATTTCTTCCTGAACTAGAAAGACCTTCAGGAATTGAAGCAGAGTGAAAGGAGCAGAACCACAGAGTCAAATACATGGTGGCACGATTGCATGTAATGAACTTTTCTAGAAGCGGCAATGCAATGATCCAGGACAATCAAGAGGGGCTTATGAGAAAGAACATTATTCACTTCGAGAGAAAGAATTGTGGGAGTAGAAACATAAAAGAAAAACAAAAGTTTGATCACATAGTTCAATAGGGATATCATTAGGGTTTTGATGTTAAAAGATCACTCTAACTGCAAATATTAATAACATGAAAATAAGTTTTGAACAATGATACAGGTATAACCCAGTGGAATTGCTCTTTGGCTTTGGGAGGAGGGAAGGAAGAGGAGTGGGAAAAATCATGAAGTATTTAACCATGGAAAAGTATTCCAATTATAAAAAACATGATTATGTATTCAGAAAATTCCCTTAACAAATATGGTATCCAGTTATACCAATAAACTTTTGATCTTTCTTTAACAGAATCGAAAGTATATATCTAAAACACTAAAAAAGTAGAGCATTATGTATAATGCAGAAATAGTGAAAGCTTTCTCATTTACGTCATGATAAAGCACATACACCTTATTTAGTTCTTCATTATCATCTGATATAATGTTATAGCAAAAAGACAAGAAAAATAAATTAAAATAATAAGCACAGGTAAAAAAGCAGGGTGGGGTATGTTTCTCTGTAGATAATATAATTTATTACTTACTAGATACCATAGATTCAATAAAGAAATTAATTGAAACAATTAATTCAATAAAAACATACAAAATAAACTCAAAAGAACAATAAACCATTCTATATACTAAATCCAAAAAAGAGGTAAAGCAAAATTTCGCTGAAAGTTAGTAATGCCTAAGACCTCTATGTATTGACATTCACAATTTAAGCAAATATAACTCTAACATTAACTTTACAAAAATAGATAAATGGAAAGATCTATCAACTTTGGATTAGTCAGATGTCAATTTAATAAGATGATACTAAATAAAATAATGTTTAGATTTAGTGCAATAGCTATTAAACTAACACCAGATTATCTAATGGAAATAGAAAAAAAATCATAACAAAAAGTTTTTTTTAATTCATTGAGAATTTCACAAGAAATATTTAAAAAGTAACACTGGAAGATATCTAGTATTACCATATTTTAGACTATTCTAGTATGTTATATTCCAGAAAAGCTTTAAAAATTTTAAAGTAGATTAATAAGGCAGACCAGACAAACAAAATCAAAGGCAAGTAAAAATAGTGATATCTTACTTGGAAATGTACCTGAGGAAAACATATCTGGAGGAAATGGCACAAAAGAAGTCATTGCTTAAGTGGGAGAGTCATTCACTAATCCTTAAGAGGAAAAATATTGAGAATTCTCCCAAATACTGCCCTTTCTTCCACCCCTCCCCCACAAAATAGCCATTGTACAGCTTCTTATTTGAACTTATTTTTCCCAATAACTAGGCAACATGGAGTTTAAATAATAAGTTATCAAGTGCCTTTTCAGGAAGAACTTCATTCAAATTATGCCTTTGACATATATTGATTGAATGACCCTTGCCAAAGCTCCTTAACAATTTAGTCTCCAAGGAAGTTGTCTGAGACTATATTACATTAATGATTATATTAATATATATTTATTCCATCTTCTTTTTATGCTTCTTCCTTCATTTTCCCCATCCCCATTTTATCAAGGTTCTTAGCCTTTCTTTCTTTATAATCTTTTCATGATCACATCTGGCTGAGTTTATTTTTTGTTTTGCTTATGATTAATCTCTCCCTGAGAGCTAGATGATGTAGTGGATAGAGCATGGTACCTGGAGTCAGGAGACACATTTTCCTGAATTGTATCTGGTCTCAGACACTTATTAACTGCATGACAATGGGACAATAATTTAATCCTATTTGCCTCAGTTTCTTTATCTGCAAAATGAGCTGATGAAGAAATGGCAAACCATCTTAATATCTTTACCAAGAAATGTCAAATGTGGTTACAAATAGTTGAGCATGACTGAAAAAATTAAACAACAATAATCCCTCCCTGAATCTACTCTCTAAATCATTTCCTTCCTTCCTTCACTGTTCCCTCTGGTTTTCCAGTTAAGATGAATGCATTTTTATACCTTATGCTCTTCTTTGACCAGTTTAGACAAAACTGAGGCTCTTCCTTCTTCCCATTTTGATTAGACTACTTATTGTTCATCTCAGTTTTGAGAATGACATTTCCAACTCTTCTCCTTTCCCTTCTAGTATATTCTTCCCTTCCATTTTCTTTATTTTTAAAAATCATTAAAGGATAATAAAACCAATTCCATACACTTCCATGTTATTTGACTTCTGATGCCATTGAGTTGAGAATGTCAGCCAGTCAATAATTTAATCAATTAATCGATATTTATCAAGTGTCTATTTTATACCTGGAACTGTGACAAGTTATAAGTATTCAAAAAAAGGCAAAAGTGTCAGAGACATCATTTGAACCCAGTTCTTCCAAATTAAAAAGACATTGGAAAGATTATTATTTAAACTCCACAATGCCTACTAATTAGGAAAGGAGTTCAAAAAGGAAGCTATGTAATGACTACTTTTTATCAGGGAAGAGTGTGGTCATCTCAATTAATTCACAAACTGATGGAGGAGATGACAAGCAAATATGTCCAAACATATATATAAGACAAAAAAAGACAATAATCGATAGAAAAAATCACTAGAAAAAAGAGAGATTATGAAAGGCTTCTTGTAGAAGATGAGGTTTTAATTAGGAGTTGATGGAAGCCAGAGAATGAAGAAGGCACCAATAAGGAGAGACAGCATTGGAAGATAGACCAAGAAAATGTCCATATCTCAGGGATGGAGTGTCAAGACAGTGTCACTGGGGCACAGGGTCCATGTTCGGGAGGAAATTGTAATATGGCAGGAAAAGTGGAGCTGGAAGGAAAGATATTTTATAAATGGTTTTAAATACTGAGTAGAGTAGTTTGTATTTTATCCTGGAGGTAATGGGGACACTCTAGAATTTGTTGAGTAAAAGGGTGACGTGATCAGATATAAATGTTAGGAAAATCATTTTGGTAGTTTAAAAGAAATTTGTTACAGGCAGACCTACCAGCATAATATTAGGAAATTACAAGAGCAAAGTTATGAAGGCCTGCATCAGTGCAGTGGAGGTATCAGAAGAGTAAAATGAATATATCCAAGAGATGTTGAAGGTTCTGGCAAGAGATTTGCAGGATCTGGCAAGAGATTAGATGTGGGTTGTGAAATATAGTGAGGAATTGAGGATGATACCTTCATAGTGAGACTTGGGGACTGGGAAAACGTTGGTGATCTAGACAGTAATGGAGAAATTGGAAAGGTGATATTAGGGAGAAAGATAGCAAATTCAGTTTTGAATATATTGTTTAAAATCAATAAATCAAGAAACACTTATTGTGTCTGCTGGTCACTACACTAAGCACTGGAGATACAAAAAGATTCAAAAGATAATCCTTTACTTCAAGAAGCTTGCAGTCTAATGGAGGAGACATAAAAAATAAACTAAATAATTAATAAGAGAAAGGCACTGAAATTAATATGAATCAGGGGAGGCTTCCTATAGAAGGTAGGATTTTAGGTGGGATTGAAAGGAAGTCAAGGAGACCAATCATCAGAGCAGAGCACTCTAGGTATGGGAGAGAGTCAGAGAAGATATACCAGGTCAAGAGATAGAATATAGAGATGATTTTTTTAATAATCATTTTCTGGCATTTTGCATGCACATTGAAGCATACCATTATTCACTGTATTTCCTTCATGAATTTTCCTCCATTGTAAGCTATATTTGTCTATTTTTACAACATAATGAATATGGAAATACACACTATATGATAACACATATTCAACCTATATCAATATTACCTACCATCAGAAAACAATTATTAAAAATTGTATCAAAATAAAAAAGAACATACTTTTAAAAAAGACCACTTATACAAGAAAAAACTCATGAAGGAAATAAAGTGGAAAATGGTATGCCTCAATCTGCATTCAGACCCCATCAGTTCCTTCTAGGATGGTGGATAGCCTTTTCATTATGAGTTGCTTGGAGTTGTCCCGGATCCTTGAACTAATGATAATATTTATATCATTCACAGCTGATTCTCAGACTGTATTGCTATTACTGGGTACTGCTTTGGCTTGGTTCTACTCACTTCACTTTGCATCCTTCCATATATGTCTTCCCAGGTTGTTGTTTTGTTTTTAATGATCTTCCTTTTTTGTCATTGCTCATGGCACATTAGTATCCTATTGAAATCATATACCACATCTTGTTCAGTTATTCCCTATTTGATGGACATCCACTAAATTTCCAATTTTCTGCCACTACTGAAAGAGCTGCTATAAATACTTTTGTACAAAGAGGCCCTTTCTCCGAAACTTTGATGTCTTTTGGACACAGACCTAGTAGTGGTGTTGCTAGATCAAAGGATATATACCATATTATTGCTCTTAAGGTAGGGTTTCAAATTTTTCTCCAGAATAGTCATATCAGTTCACAGTTCCACCAACAATGCATTAGTGTCCCAATTTTCTCACATCCCCTCCAATTGTTATTATTTTCCATTTTTTATTATCATATTAGCCACTCAGATGGGTGTGAGGGAGTACATCAGAATTGTCTTAATTTGCATTTTTCTAATTAATCATCATTTGGAACATTTTTATATGACTAAAGATTGACTTCATTTCTTGATTTGATAAATATTTGTTCATATTTAAACATTTATTAATTGGGGAATGACATAAATTTGACTGAGTTCTCCCTATATTTGAGAAATGAGGCCTCAGTCACTTATGATAAAATTTTTGCTCTTTTTTGTTTCTCTTCTAATTTTGATTGCATATGGTTTTGTTAGTGCAAAATCTTTTCAATTTAATGTAAAGTTATCTATTCAATATCTCTCAATGTCCTCTATTTCTTATTTGTTCACAATTCTTCCTTTATCTATTTATTAGAGAGGTAAACTATTTTGTGCTCCCTTAATTATTTTTGGTATTGCCCTTTATTTCTAAATCATTTTGAAATTATCTTAGTGTATGGTGTGAAATGTTAGTTTTTAGCTAGTTTCTGCCATATTGTTTATCGGTTTTTCCAGAAGTTGTTCTTTTTCAAATACTGAGTGCTTCTTCCAAAAGTTTGTATCTTGAGGTTTGTCAAACACCAGGTTATTATGATCATTTACCACCACCTGTTGAGCATATCTTTTATTACAATAATGCACTAATCTATTACGTAGTTAATACTAGATTCTTTGGATGGTTTCGATTTTATCATACATTGTGAGCTCTGGTTTAGCTAGATCACCTTTCATTTCTCATGATATTCTTGGCCTCTTTTTCTTTCAAATGAGCTTCAATATTTTTTCTGGATCTATGAAATAATTTTTAGTCATTTTGATTGGTGTGGCATTAATTAGGTAATTTAAGTAGATTGTAGATAGAATTGTCATGTTATATTGGTTCTTTGGTCTACTAATGAAGAATTAGTTGTTTTTTTTCCAGTTGTGTAGATATGACTTTATTTGTGTGAAAAATGTTTTATAGTTGTTTTCACATAGTTCCTAGATTTATTTTGGTAAATAGACTCCCAGGTATTTCATAATGTCTATAGTTATTTTATGGTGAACTTTATTGGTAATATAAATACATATAAATAAATATAAATATTATAAATAAACCCAAACATGGGTTTATTTTTGCTCCTGCAACTTTTCTAAAATTGTCAATTGTTTCTTTTTTAAACCCTTACCTTACATCTTAGAATGAATACAAATTCTAAGGCATAAGAGTGATAAGGACTAGGAAATGGGGGTTATGTGACTTGCCCACGGTCACACAGCTAGGAAGTGTCTGAGGCCAGATTTGAACCTAGGACCTCCAATTCTATGTCTGGCTCTCAATGCACTGAACCATCCAGGTGCCCCTATCATCCTCAGAGTCAAGCCTTGACTTAGGGTTGAGGCCAATCAGGCCTAAGCCATGGCTTTAAGCCAATCAAGATCCTTAATCAATAATAATCAATTGAATATTCATCAACAAGATATTCAACTTAGATTACTCAGGAAATCCCAATTCCCACTTTCCATCTTTACCCAGTTCCCCTTTCCCTAAACTTTCAACAATTAAACCATTTTTCCAAGAAGCCACTTGTCTGTGAATTCTCAAAGATCCAAGGGAGGTTTCAGTTATCAGGATCCTGTGACAGCCAGGAAAGGGGTTTTATTTCCAATATTCCTTTAACCAACAGTTAAGATTAAATCTGCAGTCAGAACAAGTCGATTAATTAATTAATCCTGATAGATCAAACATCTAAGGTCTGTAGTGTATCAATCTAAGGAATACAGTCACCACTATCAATTTACTAGGGTTTCAGTTAGGACAAGGGGTCAGCTGTGTTCCCTAATCAGCTAATTCCTTATTTCAGGCTGTTAAGCCCTGGGTTATGGTTCTTTTATCTTGGTATTGGAGTAAGAAGATTCCACACATTCTCTTACTGTATCAGCTGCATTCGGGTTGACCCTTTGGGATCACTACTGTATCTAGGTGTCCCATTAAGATCTCTCAACAATATCCAATTAATTCCACATCAACTACCTAGATTTGCATAAAACATGGGGAAGAAAAACTCTTGCAGGTATTTTTTTTCTCCAAAAATTCTTATATCCAAGTTGTAGAGATTACTACAAGTATTCTAAAAATATTTCCCCAAGTCATTCCCCAATAGAAAAATGGTCAAAATATATGAACAAACAGTTCTTAAAAAATAAAGAAAAAATATTAATATATGAAGAAATGCTCAAAATCACTAATGAAAAAGAATTGCAAGTTAAAACAATTCTGATGTTTCTTCTCATACCCATTAGATCAGGAAAGGTTTGGTTTTTTTTTTCCTAAGAAAAATTAAAATTTTGCGAAGAGTACAGGGACATTAATAAATTGTTGTTATAGCTATGATGTTTCATTCTTGATAATAATTTAGAAATAGCATACAAAAGTTATGAAGGTATCACTTACCATTAATAATATTAAGCATATGTGATCAAGGAGAACAAAGAGAAAGGGAAATTTTATATAAATATTTATAGCATAATTTTTGTTGTTGTAAAGAGTTGGAAACAAAGTGGTTACCCATTATTTGGTCAATGACTAATATAATAGGCAATAAGAGTATGACAAAATATTACCCTACAAAAATTATGTAAGGAAAAATTCAGAGAAATCTGTGAAGATTTGTATAAGCTGTTTTAGAGTACAATGAGAAGAGCCAAGAAAACAGTTAATGCAATTATTACAATAGTAGAAACTGAAGCAACTCTGAAAAACTTAAAAGTTTCAATCAAGGCAATGTCCATTGCGACTCTAAAAACCTGACAGTGATTGTTTTTCCAAGCACTTGGCAGAAAAATTATAGACTATAGCCATTAAATAGGACATTTGTTTTCAGATATGATCAGTTTATAGGTTTAGTTTTTTTTTTTATATTATTTTTTTGTGTTTTTTTTTAAACCCTTAACTTCTGTGTATTGACTTATAGGTGGAAGAGTGGTAAGGGTAGGCAATGGGGGTCAAGTGACTTGCCTAGGGTCACACAGCTGGGAAGTGGCTGAGGCTGGATTTGAACCTAGGACCTCCCGTCTCTAGGCCTGGCTCTCAATCCACTGAGCTACCCAGCTGCCCCATAGTTTTTTTTAATTACACTTATTTATGACAAGGGAGACCTTTTATTTACTTATTCTGGTGGTAATATTCCACAGATAAGTTTGGGCAGGGATAGTGATATAAAATAAATATAAAAGAAAGTATTGAAAAATTTATGAAACAGAAGAGAGAAGGGAGCTCAGAAAGGAATAGACAAAGGCAAGTAGGGCATTAGTTGTACTACTTTGTTCACCTTAATATATAATTTCCTTTTTTCTGTTTTTTATATGTGGAAATTTAAATTTCTGATGTTTGTAAATTTCATAATAAAAGATAAACACATATGCTAGGTAGTTAAAATAATAGTAATCTATAAAATTGCATATGAATATTTTGTTGTCTAAAACATTATGACTTATTGACACATGAATTCTATGAAAATATATTTCAGTCAGTTTATCTGTTATCAATTTATAAGACTGAACAAAATGCATGAATACTTTTTATATTAAAAACAAAAAGGTTTTCATTTTATTCTCTGTAGAAGCAAGAAGAGAAAATGAGCCACACTGGGTCATAAAGAATAAATAGAATTTAATGTTGTCTTAATTAAAAATATAGTAGTAAGATTATAGGATTTTTACCTTAAACATTGAGCAAAAGACAAATTCTGAGTGTTCTGAATATATATGTTTGTATGTATCTTTTTAAACAAGTGTGTAGCTACAAAGCAAAATACAGGCAATGGATACAAACTAGATCTTTAGGATTCAAGTGATGAAAAACAAACTAAAGGCCAAGAGAACCACTAATGATGTTATAATTACCACTATCAGTTTTTGAATTGGATAACAATTGCATGATGATTCATGAGCTCTCTAAGCTTCTTTTTTCCCCATAATCAAGATAAAATCTCATGATTTGTGTTTTTTACCCCAATTCTTTAAGTTCATATTGCCTGTCAACTTATAATTCTGACCATATCAAGCTATTCAAGCTAAAAGCAAGGCAAGTTTCAACTGTCCTTACTTGCAGAGCAAACACTTTTCCATTGTATAATTTATTAACATCTCTAGATGAACTTTCAACCTAAACCAAATACTACATGTACTAGATAAATGTGGTTTCTATGCTTAACACTTCTTGGATTTGTTAAGTTATCATGGATGATAACTATCCATTTAAACATTATTTCTGTAACAGACTAGTAATTTTTCTTTCTATTTCCATTATTTCTTGAACAATGAAGGGGTCAAAGAGAATTCAGCTATACTTTAACATGCCTATTTCTACTAATAATGTAGATGTGTATTAAAGTGAATGATGAATATTTTTAAAATATGTATGCTAACTGAAATATTCCCTGAATCAGAATGTAAAAATTAGGAGGGAATCTCAAAGCACTCCAGTGCAATTCCTGCTGGACAAAAAAGGCCTTCTGCAACACATCCAACAAATAATCAACAAAATCCTTTTTTTCTTTTGTAAACTTCTAATGCTATGAAACTAACAAGTTATTAAGGCAGTCTTTTTTTTTTTTTTACTTTTGGATAATTCACAAGTTTTTACCTGTGTAAAACTTAAATACCTCTTTGCAACTTTAACAAATACTTCTTTGTCTTTCTGGCCTTAAACAGAAATGGTTTAATCCATCTTTTGTAATACAATTCAAACTTTTGATAATTTTATCATGTCCTTTTTCTTCTTTTTTTCCCCAAGAGAGCAATAATGCAAGTTTCTTTAACTGGTCCTCAAATGCCATGATCTTGAGGTGTTACCCGTCTTGGTTGTTCTCCTCTGGATGCTTTCCAGTTTAATTTCATTTATATGATATAGGGTTAAAAATTGAACACATTACTCCAAATGTATTCTGACTAAAAGAGAGTACAGAATTATATTTAGAGTTTTAAATGGACCTATGCATATGGCAAAAATCAATGGAAAAGAACATAGGTTATTTTGTTATTTCAGGCAAATTAATGTCCATTTTGGATCAATTCAATTGATCTGATTCAAACAACTTCATGCCTTTTAAAAATAAACACAAAAGGCTTTCCACTCAATTTTCCCATTTGTCTGGGTCTTTTAAAAATTCAACCATTTTGGTTTAAATTTTTGAGTCATTATTTACTTCCTTTGCTTTTCCTTTGTCTACCATCCCCAACATTCACCAACCTGATTTCTCCCCTCTAAATGACTGTCTTACATATTTACATTTCTATTTTCTTTTTTTAAATAATGTTTATTAATATTTTATATCATCATAGTTTCCCCAAATATAGTTCCCCTTTCTCTCTATTAGAGAGCCATCTCATGTAAATATAGTGTTTCTAAAACCAAAAAGGAAAAGAAAAAATCACCACATATGATCAATATTTTGAAAAAGTCTGAATATGTATAATGTGCAATACCTGTGAACCTCTTACTTCCAAGAATGAGCATGTTGAGTTTTTCTTCTCATAACTCTTCTTTCCAATCTTGCTTATTCTTCAGAATTTTGTAACACTGACTATGGGCATGTGTGTGTGTGTGTCTGTGTGCATGGTTGTTTTTCCCATTTTTAGGTTTTTTTTTTTTTTAATTTCCAATGCCTCGAATTTGTTCATGTCTTTAATCATGCCTATAACAGTACTGTGTTCTCTTGACTGGTACCCATAATTTAGGCTTTTCTCTTTTATCCTGTACACTGTCAAGAAAATCAGGTTCCTAAAATTCCAACTCTCTAGTATCTATAAGATGAAATACAATATTTTTAACAATCTGGTCCCTAAGTATTTTTTAAACCCTAACCTAGTGGTTCTAAGGCAGAAGAGTGGTAAGGGCTAGGTGATGGAAGTTAAGTAAGTTGCCTAGAGTCACATAGCTAGGAAGTGTCTGAGGTCACATTTGAACCCAGGACATCCTATCTCTGGGCCTGGCTCTCAATCCACTGAGCCACCTAACTGCCCCACCAAGTATTTTTTTAAAAGAAGCAATTAGGAGACACTAATCCCCAGTCAAGCTATTCTATGCACTGTTCTTTTAAAAATTTGTATATCCAGAACCTATTTGGAGCTAAGATGTTGGAATAGAAACACAAAGCTCAAAACTCTCTGTGAATATTCTTCAACTAACCTTAAAATACATCTTCAAAATGAATACTGGACCAAAAAAACAAAAAAACAAAAAGGAAATGAAGTGAAGCAATGTTTCCACAGAAGGCATAGAGTCTGTTTCCCTGGGGTGAGAGAGAAGGGAGGGTCCACCAAGAAGCATCATTCAAAAAGGCTAGGAAAATGAACAAACATAAAAATGCCCATTAATATGATTACAGAGAAAAAATGAAAGGCAAAAACTCAGGGGATGGGGCAATCAAAATATCTACTGAAAAACTTCAAAGAAAAATAAGAATTGCTCTGAGGATCTGAAGAGCTTAAAAATATTTCAAAAATCAAATGGAGAAAGAAATGGAATTTATGCAAGAAGAAAAATATCTTAAAAGTAGAATCAAGCAAGTGGAGCTAATGACTTCATTAGACATTCAAAAACAATAAATCAAAATCAAAAGAATAAAAAAGATAAACATATTAAATATTTCATTGAAAAAAAACAGGAAAATGTAGATCCAGGAAAGACAATTTCAAAATTACGGGACCCCTGAAAGTCATGATAAAAAAAAACAATTAGACATTATATTACAAAAATTATCAAAGAAAATTGTCCCAGTATTCTTGAACAAAAAAGTAAAACAGAAACTGAAAGAATACTGGTCACACTGTGAAATAAATATCCAAATGACAATTCCCAACAATATTATATTGAAATTCCAGAGTTCCCAGGCCAAGAAGAAAATACTTAATGGAGCTAGAAAGACACAATTCAAACACCATGGTGTCACAGTCAGAATTAAACAGGATTGGGGGCAGCTGGGTAGCTCAGTGGAGTGAGAGTCAGGCCTAGAGACAGGAGGTCCTAGGTTCAAACCCGGCCTCAGCCACTTCCCAGCTGTGTGACCCTGGGCAAGTCACTTGACCCCCATTGCCCACCCTTACCAATCTTCCATCTATAAGACAATACACCGAAGTACAAGGGTTTAAAAAAAAAAGAATAAAACAGGATTTAGGGGGCAGCTGGGTAGCTCAGTGGATTGAGAGCCAGGCCTAGAGACGAAAGGTCCTAGGTTCAAATCTGACCTGAGATACCTCCCAGCTGTGTGACCCTGGGCAAGTCATTTGACCCCCCATTGCCTACCCTTACCACTCTTCTGCTTTGGAACCAATACACTGTATTGACTCCAAGAAGGAAGGTAAGGGTTTTAAAAAAAAGAATTAAACAGGATTTAGCAGTTTCTATATTTAAAGATCAAAAGGGTTGGAATATTATAATCTGCAAGTCAAGGGAATTGAGTTTCCAAGCAAGAATCTCCAACCCAACAAAACTCAGTGTATTCCTCCAAGTGGAAAAAATGGTCATTTAAGAAAATAGGAGATTTCTAAGCATTCCTGAAGAAAATACCAGAATTAAACAGAAAATCTGATATTCAAATATAAGACTCAAGAGAGCTATGAAAAGATAAACAAGAAATATCCAGGACAGTTCTGAAGGACTTATAACAAAGAATTCCATCCACCTCCAGAGAAAGAACTGTTGGAGTGGTGTCTCCAAATCAAATTATTTTTCACTTTAATTTATTTGTGTTTCTGTTTTGGGATTTGGGTTTTATATGAGTGTTTTCTTACAACGATGACCAACATGGAAGTATGTTTTGCGTGATAATACATGTAAAATTCAGATAAAATTGGTTATCATCTCTGGGATGGGGGGAGGCAAAAAGGGAGATAATTTGGGAAAATATTGAAAATTATTACATGCAATTGGGGAAATAAAATATATTTTAAAAATAAAAATAAAATAAATGACCTAAAAGTCTGTTGTTACCTTTGCAGCTTTGTTCACACCATCTTCTCTACCAGATAAGAATTTTTTCAAGTCCTATTCTTCCCGCAAGTACTTCATGGATCAATTTCAGTCCCAGTCTACATATGATGAAGCCAACCCAAATCCACCTGAGATTTTAAATTTCTATAACTTACTAGTGACTATATATACAACTCATGTGTTACTAATTTTTTTATTCCTTTGTCCCATATTTACATCACATTTGTTTATGGAAACATTTTACACGCAAAAAAGAGACACTTCTAAAACAAAAAAAGTTGAATAAATACCTACAGTCACCATTTCTGGCAACAGTTTGTGTATGTATTTTCTATCCTATCTGCCAAAAAAAGATAGATATGTTTTCTTTTATCTTTTCTGCAGTCAAGATTAGCCCTTCAATAACTCAGTGCTTGGTTTCATTTTAGTCCTTTAAAGTAATGTTAATATAGTTATTGTGTGTTTATTATTCTTCTGGTTCTGCTTAATTTATCTCATATCTGTTCATAAAAGTCTTCAAGTGTGTTTCTAAACTTATTATTTTCACAATATCTTATGGTGAAATAATATTCTATTATATCCATATACTACTAATAAAAAGAAGCATTGTCTAATGTTGTGTGCAGATGCAAAGCATGGAATCCCTGCAAAGGTACAGGGATAGCCTCACCCAGAATTCCAGGGGACCCCCCTGGAGAACTTTGGGTGAGGGGCAGTTGAGAAGGGTTGGAGACAGTTAATTGGTGGGAGTGGATGTGAGCAGACACTCTGCTTGATTCTCCTGACTTGGGGTTTCTCCTGAGGTGGCCATTGTAGCTTAAGCCAGTGGTTTCTACTCATAGAGTTAGCCTGTTTGTTATTATTATTCTTCATTAATATAATTATATAATTACTTAGTGATTAGAGAGTAAGCTATTTATCAATAGCAAGAGAGCCAGTTTTAGTTAAGTGCTTCATCCCCTCCAGTGAGGAGGGGGAAAGGGGCAACAATTTAACAGTTCAGGGTCACCTTTCCTTTATCCTAAAACCTTCGTTAACTTCTCTAATTTTCCTTGTTAATTCCTAATATAACTTTTTACCTTCAAATCTGTGCCTGATAATTATTTGGGAAGATACTTACAATTCTGTCTGTACGTTTAGGTTGAATCCTGTTGGCTGCCAGTTTAAGATCTCCTCTGTCCTCAACAGTTAGATAAATAATTTTTATATACTCATCATGCTGACCTGTGAGGAATATAAATTTAAGAAAAGGAACATCAATTGGGGTTTCAGCCATAACTGAAACTCACCAGAGGAATCTTATTCCTGTCTTCATTACCTACGCAAGCAGAAGCAGTTAGAGGGGGAGGGGTTTGAGAATCAGGAGTGTTTTACCTCCTCCTTTCCTCACTGTAGCCTGTCAATCTCTGGCTCTTGACTTAAAGCTCTCTTTGGCCCTGACACATTTATCTGCTTCTCCAAACTATCTGTTATTATCATCATAACACTTATTAACAAGAACCCATTTTTCATTTCAATTAATGGTTTAATATTCATAGGATTTTTGTGTTTGATGGAATTTGCTCAGTAATGGACTCTATTTATTAGAGAGTATCAACTGGCTAATGATTTTTCTCACATAATTCAAAGTTATTTTCCAAAATGGTTGGACCAAATCATACAAGGATATTAGTGTCCTTAAATTGATAAAGTACTTTCAATACTGCCTATTTCTCTCATGCAACCTTTTCCAATTTGTTATAAAAAAATTGAAATCTAAATTTTTCTAATTCTCATTTTCCTTGTTATTTGGGGCATTTTTTTCTGTTCATAATATTTTGATGAATTATACATAATAATATCCTTTACCTATTGATATAATTGAATGTTTTCTAATTCCTGTGCACTTACCTACTGATTCATTTCATACATGGAAGATGCTATAACGAATGAATTACTGCACAAAAATCTCCAGTGAATATTAATTTGTTTATTTCACCTTTATAGGATGCTTTTAAGTTTATAGACCAGTTGAGTTGTTAAACATTCCAAAGTTTTTCTTACTTCATCATATCCCCAACATCTCCTTTATCTTCTTTTGTCAGTTGTGAATCTTGCCTTTTATACATGGAAACATATTGAGTCCATTTTACGTGAACTCCCTCTTCTCCCATTCTCTTCATTTCAAAATGTCATTGTATCTTCTTCTTTTCCCTTTTCTATTGATCTCTGTCAAAGAAGTGGCCCTTCATACCAATATTATCCACTTTAGATATGCACTTGTCTCTCCTTTCATCCACAAATCTGATCGGTTGCCAAATCTGAGGTTTCTATATTCACATCTCTTTTATTTGAATTCTTGCCACTCTAACAGTCAAATAATCTTAGTTCAACCCTTCTTCAGCTTTGCTCTACATGACTGCAACAGCATGCTAATTGGTCTTCCTTTCTCAAAGTTCTTATCATCCCAGTCCGTGTTTACACTTACTGTCAAGGGGATTTTCCTTAAGTGCAGAAAAGATCACATTACTCCCATATTCATCTGACTCATTACTCTTCCTATGATGTCTAGAACGAAATATAAACTACTCTGGTTGGCTTTCAGTGCTCTACACAAAAACCTCAACTTCCCTTTCTAAATTCATTGGACGTTTTTTTCTATTACTGAATTTTGTAATTCTGCCTTCATTCCCTTTTTTCCCTCTAGTAAAATCCCATTCTTTAAGGTTTACCTGCAATGACACCTGAAAAAAATACAGTAATTCTTTAATAGAGAAAAAATGATAACAAAGACATCAATATATCCTCTGCCTTCAAGGTGCTTCATGGAGATTTTATATATCTTTTTTTATATTTATTTCACTTTTCATTATACTTATACCTTTGCTTCATTAATTCCTCCCCTCCTCACCAGGCATCCTTTGGGTTCATTTTCTTTTACTACTTTGTTGCTTTATTTCTGCCAGGAAAGACAGAATAGAATGGTTTTCACAGTACAGTTGGATAAAAGATTTCATCTGGAAGTCCTGGTATCTACTTTAGAATTTGCTACATACTTTTTTTTTTCCTGCCAGAAAGATTTCTACTATTGTATGGATAAAAAAATGGAATGGAAAATCATTTATTAAGCACTTTCTGTACTGCCAAGTACTGCTCTAAGCACCAGGAATGGTGTGAAAATTCTTCCTTTTAAGGAATCACACAGTAGTTGGGATACATAAATCATAAAACAGGAAACGCAATGTAAAGATGTTCAGTTTATGGCAGAACTGTACTTAGATCCTAGTAGGGAGGGCAAATGAAAAGTCTACAGGGACTTTGGGAATGGTAAATCATCTATCTCTGACCAAGAGGATTTGGGATCACAGATTCAGAATGTAATAATCCTTTGAAATAGCTCTAGCAGATATAGGAATTATGGTAGGTGGAGATTAGCATCAAAGTCAGCATGTGTCTCTGGTGTCTAGTGGGACCTGGGATATAGGGAAATGGGACTTGGACTGGGAATGGTAATGGTCTCTAGAATTCCACTATCTAGTAGTTTTCCACTAGTAAGTGGTACCTGTCCTGATGTTTAAGAAGTGAGAACATAGCAAAGGTGTTTTAACAAGAAGGTAAATTATTCCATAATAGTGGAAATAGAATTATCAATTAAAACATTCTCTATGATTCATATAGTACACTATAGGACACACACACAAAAAAAGGAAAGTAAATATGCTGATCTCTATGTGAGTGCTAAAGTAATTGTGACCAGAGACTCACAGGAACCTAAACTGGTATTTCCTCTCAGAGTAATGGTTTAATATACACTATTTCAGTGTTTAAGGTGGCATTATGGAGCAAAACTACTAGGAATAAGAGAATCAATTCCATCTCTCTTTTTCTTTTCTCCTTTCTAATTATAAGCTTATATATATAATTATAAATAATAGTTTAAAAATAAAGTATAGCTCATAAAATGGTTATAAAATCTGTGCATATATATATATATATATATAATTATAAGTGTGTCTCTAGATTGTGCCAATGTTCCAATGCCTTATGTGAAGCTGCTGGAAGAAAACTGTGTCCCTCAGTTCAAGGATATCATCTTTGCAGTCAAGAGGACACTGAATATCTAATGTGTGCATTGGCCTTGGAGCCCCCGGGAGGGATTCTAGCATGTAATATTGCTTCAGAGGCTTGGACGGCCCGAGCTCACATGTGTCCTCTACTGACTCTACAATGGTAAGGCCTCCAGATACCATTTTGTATGGGGAAGGGTGTCAAAGCATTGGGTTGGACACACTCTCCCCATCTCTGTCCCAAGGCCCACGCCCCTTTGGGTCTGTTACAGTTAGGTTCTTTCTGCTCCAAAGAAAACTAGCACATACCATGTTTCTGCCTCCAGTAACAGCAGGACATCATGGTAGTGGCACCAAAGGAACCTGGCCAGTGGTCTGCCTGACAATTAACTTATCACTACAGAAGGAAAACATGGTCTGACTGTTGAGTTCTATTTTGATAAGGAATAAATACCTTCTGGTTCTGGTAAAAAAAAATATGATTAAAATGCATTTATATGATTTATAACAATATTTCCCAACAAAGTAAGAAAAGTATTTCAAATTGAAGTTATCTTTCATAACCCTGAAATGCTTTACCTAAAAGTGAGAGAATTATATGTATTATAAAAATAGAATGATCATGAGCAAACATGTCAAAAGCTGCCTAACAAACAGTAGAGTAGTATTGGTCAAATTCATTAAAGAGAGTATATTGATCATTTTATCTTCTCAATTAATTGCCAAACATTTTCTCACCCAACTCAAATGAAGAAATATTTTATGTCATTCCATCGATTTCTCATTTCTATTTCTCAATGGTTTTTAAAGTAAAATACTTCAAAATTTAGGTCAGATTTCCATTTTATATTCAGTTATCTTCTACAAGAACAACAGAGCCAGCAACCAATGTTAGGGAGAGAGAGGATAGAGAAAGTCTATGTACGTTGAAACTCTCTTCTAGCTCTCCCCTCCTGCCGATTATGCACTACCGAGACCTTGAGGGGGCATCACCCCCAAACTGGGTGGCCTGGATGGCTATGCCACCCCACAGGAGTTAGGGGCAAGGCTTCCCTATAAGAGGAGGTATGGGGGACCCCAATCCAATTTTAAATGAGAGTGGGGTTCATGCAAGCCTCCCCTGAAGTCAGCCAACTTCACAGCGAGTGGTCTGGCTCCAAGATGGAGGCAGCCAGACTAAGCTGTGGTTCCCCTCCCCCTATTCTCTCAGACACTCTGGAACACTATCTGAGTAATGAATGGCTTTTATTCTTCGCAATTCAGGGGTTAGGGAAAGGGGTGAAGGGCAGAGGGATTTTGGGGTGCCCTCTTCTCTGTTTCTATGGAGTCTGTCATTCGCATGGGAACCTTTAGGGTTCCCACTCCTAAGAGTCTCCCCTCTTGCCCCTTCTCCTTCTGTTTCTATTTCTATTTCCTATTTCTATCCTTTTCTATAATTGTAAGTTAGACCAGAAAGGGACTCTCAGCAAGGTTGGGTAATGGAGGAAGGAGTCTAAGAGAATCACTCCCAAAATAGAGTCTCAAAACTTTGCTGTCTTGACGGTTGAATTCTTGATGGGTGAGAAGTGATGGGATGCCTTTGACCAGGGAATCAGGGTTTCAATGGCAAAAGAAAGATCCTCAGGAACCCCTCATGACTGGAACCGAGCTGAGATGTTCTCCTCTTCCCTCTCTCAGTCCTCCACCCGAAGTTTCTCCTTCCTTCTCCCAAGAATTCCCCAGCATCCTCTCTGGTCCCAACTGTCAGTAACTGTCACCAACAGCCTTCTTCTGGTTCTTTTTGTCTCATCCCTGATCCTTACACTTCATAAAGTTCCAAATCAAGAAATGTAGTGGGGAAAATGAACAAAAATCAAGAAAAGATCCTGGCCATAAAAACTATTATGCCATCAAGGAAGATCAAGACACAAACTCAGAAGAAGACAATGAAATCTATGCATCTTTAAGCAAAGCCTCAGAGAAAAATAGGAATTGGACAAAAGTTCAACAAATATTACAAGAAGACATAGACAAATTATTTTAAAAATCAAATAAGAGAAGTATAAGAAACATTAGGTAAAGAAATGAAGCCAAGGGGAGAAAAATCATGAAAAGACAATTAAAAGCCTAATTAAAAAAGACACGAAAATACTGAAGAAAATAATACCCTAAAAAACAGAATTATCCAAATGGGAAAAAAGGGTAAAAAGTGCACCAAAGAAAAGAATTCCTTCAGACTAAGAATTGGGGCAATGCAACCTAATGACTCCATGAGACATCAAGAAACAATACAATAAAGTTAAGAGAAGAAAAAAAGAAGAGAACATAAATATCTTATAGGAAAAAATACCTCAAAAATATCTCAAGGAGAGTTCATTTAAGAATTATGGAAAAGGGGGCAGTTGGGTGGCTCAGTGGATTAAGAGCTAGGCCCAGAGATGGGAGGTCCTGGGTTCAAATATGGTCTCTGACACTTAATAGCTGTGTGACCCTGGGCAAGTCATTTGATCCCCATTTCCTAGCCCTTACCACTCTTTTGCCTTAGAACCAATGCACAGTATTCATTCTAAGATGGAAAGTAAGGGTTAAAAAAAGAATTATGGAATTACATAGCCATGCTCTTTGTGGTAGTAAAAAATTGGAAAATGAGAGGGTGTCCATCCAATGGGGAATGGTTGAGCAAATTGTGGTATCTGATGGTGATGGAATATAATTCTGTTGTACCGAATAATGAACTGGAAAAATTCCATGTGAACTGTAATGATGTCCAGGAAATGATGCAGAGCAAAAAGAACAGAACCAGGAGAACACTGTACACAGAGACTGATACACTGTGGCATACACAAACATAATGGACTTCTCTACTAGCAGCAATGGATCCAGGATAATCCAGAGGGGTTTATAAGAAAGAACGTTATCCACATCCAGAGAAAGAACTCTGGAAGTAGAAATGCAAAAGAAAAACATATGATTAATCACATGGTTCAATGGGTAAATGGTTGGGGATGTTGACTTTAAATGATCACTCCATTGCAAATATTGATAATAAGGAAATAGGATTTGAACAATGATACACATAAAACCCAGTGAAATTGCTCATCAGCTCTGGGAGGGGGTAGGGAGGAGGGTATGGAAAGAACATGAATCATGTAATCTAGGAAAAAAAAGTCTAAATTAATTAAATAAAAGATTGCAAAAATTAAATTAAATTTATTTTAATTTTAAAAATTATGGAATTACCTTAAATTCATCAGCAAAGAAATAATCTACACTTCATATTGGAAGACTATCCAGGAAAACTGTTCTAATATGTTAGACAAAAGGGAAGATTGAAAGAAACTACCAATAGTTACTAAAAAATTAGACAAAAGGGAAGATTGAAAGAAACTACCAATAGTTACTAAAAAAGATCACCAAATGTAAATACTGAGGAATATTTTAGCCAAATTTCAACTTTCTCAGGTCAATGAGAAAATAATCCAAGCTTTCAAAAAGAAAAAAAAATCAGATATCATGGAGGTACAGTAAGAATCACATAAGAGTCAGTATTTACCACATTAAAGGAGTAATGGAATATGATATTCTAGAAGATAAAGAAGCTGGAATTACAGCTAAGAATAACCTACACAGAAAAACTTAGTATAACCCTTCTGGGGGAAAAAATGGGTATTCAATGAAATAGAGGACTTTTAAATATTCCTGATGTAAGTACTAGATCTGAGTAGAAAATTTGACTTTTAAATACAAGAATCAAGCAAAACATAAAAGGCAAACATAAAAGGGCAAGCATAAGAGATTCAATTAGATTTAAAAAAAAAAACCTTACCTTACATCTTGGAATCAACATTAAGTATTGGTTCCAAGACAGAGGAGTGGTAAGGGCTAGGGAACTGGGGTCAAGTGAATTGCCCAGGGTCACACAGCAGAACGCAATAAGATTAAACATTTATATTTCTAAATGGAAATATGACATATTTATTGTCTACGAACTTCATCATCAGAGCAATTAGAAAGATTTTAACTAAAAGAGGCTATAGTATTGACTTGTTATGTTGGTATAATTTTAAAAATTGATGGGTGAGAAAGATGAACACCAAAAAAATCTCTTTTTGTGATGGCAAAGCTCTAGAAACTGAAAGGATACTCCATAAATTGGGGAATGGCGGAACAATTTGTGGTACATGCATGTAATGGAATGCAATTATTCTGTAAGGAATCTGAAAAGACTTCTATGAAATAATGCAAAGTGAAATATACAGAACTAGGAGAAAGGTGTACACAGCAAAAACCATAATGTATGATGATCATCTGGGAATGACAACTATTATTAACAAGGCAAGGATCTAGGACAATTTCAAGGATTTCATGAGAAAAAAGGACAGCTACTGCTATGCAATGGACAAAATCCAAATATAGATTGAAACATACCATTCTTAACTTTATTTCCTCCATTAAATTTTTATCTTATGTAAACAAGATGTGTCTTGTTTCACAACATGACAAACATGGAAAGGTGGGTGGGAGGGAAGAAGAAAACATGGATTACAAAATGTCAGAAAATAAATAATAAAATTGTAATGCTATGTAATCTGGGAAAAAATTTTAAGGGTTATTTTAGCCAATTATATTTCAAGTAAAAAGAAAATCTAAGTGAAACTGATGACTATTTATAAAAAACTATCAAGAAAACAGAATACTTAAATAATCCTATCATAGAAAAAGAAATTAAAAAAGCAATGAGCCCCATAAGATAAATCCTTCAGACCAAATAGATTTATATGTGAATTCTACCAAAAATTTATATAATAATTAACTCTGATGCTATGTAAAGTATTTGAACAAATGGGTAAAGAAGTACTTCAACTAAATTCATTTTATAAAAAAATATGATTTTGATATCTAAACAAGAGGGACAAAGACATAGAAAGAAAAATGGAGAGAAATTTCCTTAATGAATATTAATGCAAAATATTTAATAAATTTCTATCAAGAAGATTATAGCAATATATCATGAATATCATATACTATGACCAGATAAAATTTAATGCAAATTTGTTTTAATATTGAGGAAATTGTCAGCATAATTTAAAATATCAATAACAAAAACAATATAATTTGAATGATTACAGCAATAAATGCAATAAATGCAGGAAATGCCTTTGACAAAATACAGACTATTCCTATTTTTTAAAAAAAAACAACAATTTGAAAGCATATAAATCAATGGAGTCTTTCTTAAAATGATGAGTAGTATCTCTTTAAAGAAAGAACCAGTATTATCAGTAATGAAGAAGCCTTCTCAATAAGATCAGGAGTGAAGCAAGGATGTTCTTTATCACTATTATTATTCAATATTATACTTAATGGTAGGTATACCAATAAAAGAAGAAAAGGAAATTTAAGTAATACAAAAAGAAAATGAAGATATAAAATTATGTTATTCTTGACAGATAATATGCTGGTATATTTAGAGAACCTTAGAACTAAAGGAAAAATAAATTTTAAAAAATAACACAATTAACACCAGCAAAGTTATAGCAGATAAAGTAATTTCACATATATCATTAGTATCTCTATATACTATCAAAAACTGTAAGAAGAGATAAAAAGAGAAATTCCATTTAAAATAATTGCAGACAGTCCAAAATATTTGGAAGTTTACCTGCCAAAACAAACCCAAGGTTCGTATGAACATGATTATAAAATACTTTTTCACAAAACTAAAGAAAGAGTTAAATGATTGGATAATTGTTAATATTGGAGAAATATTATTGCTTATGGGGAGGCTGATATAACATGATAAAAATAATAATTCTACTTGTGTTAATTTATATATTTATAGTGCCTTACCAATTAAACTACTAAACTACTAAACAATTGTAAAGCTTGAAAAAATAGTAACAAAATTCATCTGGGAAAACATAAGATTAAGAATATCAAGGGAATCAATGAAAAAATAGTTGAGGAGTTCCAGATTTCAATCTATATTACAAAGAGATTATCATAAAAATAACCTTGTGCTGACTAAGAAATAGAGTAGTGGTTCAGTGGAACAAATTAGATACATAATACATACTAGTAAATGACCAGAGTAGTCTCATGTTTGATAAACTTAAAAGTCTAAGACTTGGGAGTAAAAACTCACCATTTGACAAAAACTGCTGGGAAAACTGGAAAACAATTTAGAAGAAAGTAAGTATTGGCCAAAATCTCACAGTATATAGCGAGATGAGATAAAAATGGATGTGATTTTGACATAAAGACTGATACCATAAGTAAATTAAAGGAGCATTGGAAATATATGTCAGATCTATTAATAAAGAAAGTATTTATAACCAAACCAGAGATAGAGAGGATAAGAATGAGTAAAGTAGATCATTTTAATTATATGAAATTATAAGGCTTTTGCATTAGCAAAACTAATGAAGCCAAAAGTAGAAGTAAAAAAGGAAATGTGTGAGAAAATTACATCTAGTTTTTGTGATCAAGGCTTAATTTCTCAAATACAGAGGCATGAGTCAAATTTATTTTTTTTAAATAGGAGCCATTCTGTAGTTGATAAACAGTGAAAGGATAGAAACATTTTCACAAGAACAAATTGATATTATCAGTAGTCATGTGAAAAATGCTCTAAATCACTACTTATTAGAAAACTGTGCATTAAAACAGTTCTAAAATAACACCTCACATCTATTAGACAGGCTAACGTGATAGTAAAAGAAAATAAATGCTGAAGAGGATATGGAAAAATCTCTCCCTTTTGAACTTCCAAGCTGTATATCATATTTCTTATTGTACCAGCAAATGTATATGATATTATTGGGATTTTTTTGTATTTTAAATGAAAGTTTATTTAATTTAATTTTAGTTTATCTTGATATTTTTAAAAAATTAATTAATTTGTGTATTTTAAAATATTTTTCCATGGTTACATGATTCATGTTCTCACCCTCCTCTCTTCCCAACTCCCTCCCAGATCTGACAAGTAAAATTCCATTGGGTTATACATGCATTATCACTCAATACTATTTCCATATTATTCATATTTATAATAGAATAATCTTTTAAAATCAAAACCCCAAATCATATACCCATATAAATAAGCGACAAATCATGTTTTTCTTCTGCATTTCTACTCCCACAGTTCTTTCTCTTGATGTGGAAAGCAACTCTTTTTCACAAGTTCCTTGGGATTGTCTTGTATCATTCCACTGCTACTAGTAGCAAAGTCAATTACCTTTTATTTTTCCACAATGTTTCAGTTTCTGTGTACAGCATTCTTTTTGTTCCACTCACTTCGCTCTGCATCAGTTCATGGAGTGTTTCCAATTCATATAGCTATCAAACGGTTCTATCATTCTTTATCACACAATAATATTCCATCACCACCATATACCACAAATTGTTCAGCCATTCCCCAATCCAGAGACACTCTCTCATTTTCCAATATTTTGCTACCACAAAGAACACAGGTATGAATATTTTCTACAACCATTTATTATTACCTCTTTGGTGTACAAACACAGCAGTGGTATTGCTGGATCAAAGGACTTTAAAAGGTCTTTTAAAGCCCTTTGGACATAATTCCAAAATTCCTTAGAGAATGGTTGGATTAATTCACAATTCCACCAGTAATGCATTAATGTACAAATTTTGCCACATCCCCTTCAAAACTTATTATTTTCCTTTACTGTCATATTGGTCAATCTGTTATGTATGTGTGAGATTCCTAAAAATTGTTTTGATTTGCATTTCTCTGAGGGATTTAGAATACTTTTCATGTGATTGTTGATAGTTTTGATTTCTTCATCTGAAAACTTTCTATTCATGTCTCTTGACCATTTTTCAATTGGGGAATTATCTGATTTCTTGTAAATTTGACTTAGTTTCCTATAAATTTGAGGAATCAAACCTTTGTTAGAAATTTTTATTATAAAATTTTTCCTCAGTTTTTTGCTTCCCTTATAATTTTGGGTGCATTGGTTTTGTTTGTAGAAAACCTTTTTAATTTAATATAATCAAAATTATTTATTTTACATCTAGTCATGTTGTCTTTCTCTTACTTGGTCTTAATGTTTTTCCTTTCCCATACAGCTGACAGGTATTCTATTCTATGTTCACTTAATTTACTCAAATTTTTTGATAACACTTTATATTTAGGCCATTTCCCCATTTTGAATTTATCTTGGTACAGAGTGTGAGATGCTGATTGATCTAAACCTAATTTTCCCATATTATTTTCCAATTTTCCCTCCAGTTTTTCTGGAATAGTAGGTTCTTGTCCTAAAAGCTGGGATCTTTGGGTTATTGAACACTAGCTTGCTGAGGTCACTTACTCCAACTCTGTTCCATTGACCCACTCTTCTGTCTCTTCAGCAGAAACATATTTTTATGATAACCGCTTTACAATACAATTAAAGATCTGGTACTTTTAGACCACCATCCTTCACATTTTTTTAATTAGTTCTCGACATTTTTGACATTTTGTTCTACCAGAAGAACTTTGTTACAATTGTTTTTCTAATTTTTTCTAATTCTTTAAAAAAGTTTTTGGGTAGTTTGATAAGTATGGCACTAAATAAGTAAATTAGTTTAGGTAGGATGTTATTTTTATTATGTTAACTCATCTTATCCATGAGCAATTAATGTTTTCTCCAGTTGTTTAGATATAGTTTTATTTGTGTTAAAATGTTTTGCAGTTGTTTTTTATTATCTACAATGATTTTATTTTATTTTATTTTTTGAAAAAATTTACTTAATTGATTGATTTAGAATACTTTTTTCATGGTTACATGATTCATCTACAAAGATTTTAAATGGAGTTTCTCTTTCTAATTCTTGCTGCTGTGTTTTGTTAGAAATATATAGAAATGCTAATGATTTATGTGGATTTATTTTGTATCCTGCAACTGTTGGATTTAAAAATCAGTTTGACAGACTACTGAACTATTTCTGCCCTGGATAAGCTACCCCCAGCCCCCAAGGTTTCCCAGCACGGTCTTCCTTATCTCCCCCTATCATAAACCTAAAACTGAAGTTATCTTATCTGATGGATATTAACCTTCTTGAGGAATGTTTGTCTATGTTTGCCTGCTTAACAATATTTGCTTATTTAATATATGTTTGCCAAATGCTTCCTGACCCCTGACCCTGAATCCCCCCTCCCCAGAGGCTTCCTAACCACCTGTCCCTGACACTACCTTGATAATTATGTATGTACCAACCCCCTTCCCCAAACATTTCTATATATATAAACTCTTAGCTAAGAATTCCAAGGGGTCAGTTCAGGCATGCCTCTCTGCCTAGCAATCCTAGCTATTATTGCTAGTAAAGAATGAGCCTCTTCTTGCATATTGCACTGTCAGTGTGATTCTTCCTGCGGCCACAATTGAACCTGGGTTAGGCATTAAAATTTGGGTACAACACAACTTTACTAAAGTTATTTCCACTAGTTTTTTGTTGATTTTCTCAGATTCTCTAAGTATACCATCATATCATCAGCAAAGAGTGATAGTTTAGTTTTCTCATTACCAGCTTTAATTCCTTTAATTTCTTTTTTCTTCTATAATTGCTACCTCTAGAATTTCTAATACAATATTAAATAGTAGTGGTGATAATGGGCATCTTTGCTTCACTCCTAATATTACTAGGAAGGCTCCTAACTTAACCCCATTGCAGTTGATACTTGCTGATGGTTTAAAATAAATACTGCTTATCATTTTAAGGAAAAGGCCTTTTATTCTTATACTTTTTATCATTTTCAATAGGAATGGGTGTTGTATTTTGTCAAAGGGTTTTTCTGCATCTACTGAGATAATCATGTGATTTCTGTTGGTTTGGTTGTTGATATGGTCAGTTATACAGATGCTTTTTCTAATATTGAACCAGTCTTGCATTTGTGGTATAAATCTCACCTGGTCATAGTGAATAATCCTGGTGATAATTTGCTGTATTTTTTTACTAGTATTTAATTTAAGATTTTTGCATCTGTGTTTATTAAGAAGATTGATCTATAGCAGTGATAGGTAAACTTTTTAAAGAGGAGGCCAAAGGAAGGAAATGCTCATCTGTTAGTCTGTTTCTATGGCAACTCTTTTGAAGTTCCATTGTATTGTATCCTACTCATTGTATTCATCAGATTAGGAATATTGTCACCTGGCTGGATAGGACATTTCAGGGCCCCCCACCCCTGCATCTGGCCCATGGGCCATAGTTTGCCCATCACTGATCAATAGTAATAATATTGTTTTTAATATACATCTTTTATCTCCTACTGAATTGTGACCTCCATGAAGAAATGAATCATTACTTACTCATTGTTGTTCATCCCCAAAATACAATGACTTGGACATTTCAGACTCAGCAAATTTATTTTTTTTCAAATTGACCTTAATTTAAGAAGCCTGGAAATATTTGTCTTCTGGATATAAATCTTACCAGACATCTAGGTAGTTATGTACTAACCTACAGAGAAGGATTATTCACAGTGTGCTTTAACCTATGAATCTATCTACATCTATTACAACTTGTTAAATGATACTATTGTGAAATGCAAAGAAAAATATGAAAATAAAAAAATACTGTCCTCAAGAAGCTTATACTCTAGTAGAAAGTTAACCTACTCTTATACTTCAAAGGTAACCTTTATGCAAATGACAGAAAATATGTATGTCCATCTCAATCCTCATTTGAATTCTTCTGAGTTTCTTTCTGCTGGATGTAACTTTTTAAAAAAGTGAAAACTATGCCTATTCATATAAAAATGCTCCAACATCACTATTAATTAGAGAAATACAAATTAAAACAACTCTGACGTAATAGCTCACACCCATAAGATGGGCTAACATAACAAAAAAGGAAAATGATTTATGCTAAACGGGAAGTAGAAAAATTGGGACACATGCACTCTTGGTGTGAACTGATACAACCATTATGGAGAACAATCTAGAACCATACTCAAAGTGTTGTACCCAAATTTTAATACTCAACCCAGGTTCATGGCCAAAGGAAGAATCACACTGACAATGCAATATGCAAGAAGAGGCTCATTCTTTACTAGCAATAATAGCTAGGGTCGCTAGGCAGAGAGGAGTGCCTGAACGACCCCTTGGAATTCTCAGCCAAGAGTTTATATAGAAATGTTTGGGGAAGGGGGTTGGTACATACATAATTATCAAGGTAGTGTCAGGGACAGGTGGTCAGGAAGCATCTGGGGAGGGGGGCTTCAGGGTCAGGGGGCTGGAAGCATTTGGCAAACATACATTAAATAGGCAAATATTGTAAAGCAGGCAAACATAGACAAACATTCCTCAAGGCATCAGATAAGATAGCTTCAGTTTTAGGTTTATGATAGGGGGAGATAAGGAAGACTGTGCTGGGAAACTTTGGGGCTGGGGGTAACTAGCCCAGGCCAGAAATAGTTCAGTAGACTGCCAGACTGATTTTTAAATCCAACAAAAGGACATTACCTGTGCAGCCCTTTTGACCTAGAAATACTTCAATTAGGTCTGTATCCCAAGGAGATGAAAGATAAGATGTTATACAAACAAACAACAAAAAAAGTATTACTTCTTTTTTTATACATAACTCTTTTTATAGTGGCAAAAAACTGGAAACAAAGGACATCCATCCCTTGGGGAATATCTGAACAAGTTGTGATATCTACTTGTAATGGAATACTATTGTGCTATAAGAAATGACAAATGAGATGATCACAAAAACTTGTTAAGCCTTCTGTAAAGTGATGCAAAGTGAAGTGAGCAGTATGTTGTATGCAGTAAGAACAATAATATATGGTGATCAACTGCAATTGACTTAACTACTATCAACAAGGTAAGAACCCAGGAGAAGTCCAAGGGACTTACAACAAAAATGTAAATATGTCATTCTTCATTTATTTCTTCCATGAATTTTCCTCTTGTGTAGGTAATCTGTCCCTTTTTTCATAACATGATATGCATGTAAATATGTGCAATATGATAATATGTGTATAACCTAGATTATATTGTCTGTCTTCTTGGGGAGGAGAGAGAGATGGGAGGCAGGGAAAAACATGTCAGAAAAATGAATATTAAAAATTATAATAACATGTAATGTAGAAAAAATGATTTTTTAAAAGTATGCCTTTCCTTTATAGGTATTTCTTCCACACATGATGATTAAAAAGAAAAAAATAAAGCAATTAAACAAAACTTACCAATATATCAATCATATCTAATATCTCACATATATCATCAGCCATGACTGCAAGGAAAGGAGGGAGGTTCATTCTCATATTTCTTCTATACAGCTAAACTTGGACATTATAATTATATAATGTTCAGTTTTGATCTCTGCATTCTTTTAATTTGTATTGTTTTAGTCATCCTGCAAATTGTTTTCTTAGTTCTGTTTCTTTTACTTTCTATCAATTTATATGTTATTTCATGTTATGTTATGTTTGCAAGATAATTAATGACATTCATATAACACAATTTGTTTACTGTTTCCTCAGTTGAAAAGAATATCTTTTTAAAACCACTAACTGCTACTATAAATATTTGGGTGTTTGGGGAACTTTTTTTCTGTCTTTGACAGAATATGGAGCATATGCCCAGCAGTGAGATCAAAAGAGATATGAAATCAAATGGTGTGACTATTTTAGTTACTTTCTTAGTGTAGTGCCAAATTGTTCTCCAAATTGGTTGGACCAATTCACAAAAGTCATATCAATACATCAATTGTTCTATCTTTCAGCAGTTCCTCCAACGCTGATTTCTCCAATTTTTGTCATCTTTGATAATTTTGGGGATGTGTGGTGAAACATAGTTATTTTTATTTTTAGTTTAGTTATTGATTTTGAGTAATTTAGTCCAATATTTATCATCTTCTTTTGAGAACGGTTCTTAAACTTTCTTTGTACATGTATATACTGGGGAAAAAATGTGGTGGTATATTTGTGTTAGTTCTCAAATACTTACCTGGATTACTATAGTCATTTCAAACATTCTTAATGATGTCTTCATTCAACATACAACATATAAAATTCAATACACAAAAAATGTTGGGCTCAGAATTCAGCATATGAAGTTGAATCTATGATCTCAAAGATAGGTTACTTTCTCCAACTGAGAAAGAAGACCACTAATCCTTCTTACATTCCTAAGTCTTTCTATAAATCCTACACGAAAGAGATTTACTCAATGTTTATGCTAAAGGCATTTTTTTAATATCTCTTAACAGTGAGTAGATACCAATTTATTATACTAACCAATATTTCTAGCTCCAGTACATACATAACAGCTGCTCCCTTTTATACTCACAAATCTCTATTATGATATGAATCTTAAAGCAGCTCTCACACAAAATTAGTTCATTAATAATATGTCATATATTTATATATGCCATTTCCCCCTTATTGCCCTTTAGGTAACATGAAATCATAATTTTTCAGAATGTATGATATTCAGTGCTTCAAACACATAGCATCAGTGAAAGAATATATGCATTGAAAAGGTGATCCTTAGACTTAAGAAAAAGCTTGAAGTCATAAAAAGTATACCATTCTTGAAAAGAACATGAAGTTGAAGGATATGAACAAATTAGATGATATAAGGTAGGAATAAAGTATGATTTTGTTGAAGAGGAAAAGGGAAGTAGAAGAGGAAGAGGGATATAGGTAAAAGATTCCATTTGGATTATTTTTTGCATACAATGGCAGTATCAAATGATGAGTTCTGTGGTAGGGTTCTCTGGCACATTGTGCATAATCAGACACTGGATTGCTCATATAGTGAAATTCAACTTGTAATAAACTTTTTTCAGTTGAATACTAGATGCCATTAGTTAAGTTTCATTACTTCCAATACTGCTATTTAAAGTGTTTAATACATTGATAATAAGTGTGCTTTACTTGAATTCTGGATTAGACTCAAATACAGATAGACAGATAGATATGCACTTACACAACCCCACAACTAGAATTATGCCACAAAGAGATTTTTTTAAAAAGGGAAACAATATTTCAACAAAAGTATTTTTACTAGCTCTTTTTCTGGCTGTAAATAAGTAGAACTTGAGGAGATGCTCATCATTTAGGAAATGGCTAAAGAAGTTGGGGTATATGACTGCGAAGGAAGACTATTGTGCTATAGGAAATGAGAAGCAGGATTATTTCAGAAAAACCTAGAAGACTTAAGTGAACTGATGCAAAGTAAAGTAAGCAGAACCATATCAATTTACATGTTAACAGCCACATTATAATAGTGATCAGCTGGAAAAGATTTAGCTACTCTGTTCATGAAAATAATGCAAGACAGTTCTGTAAAATTTATGATGAAAAATGCTGTACATCTTCAGAGAGAGAAGTGATGAATTTTGAGTGAAAATTGAAGCATAATTATTTCACTTTATTTTTCTTGCTTCATCTGCAACATAGCTAATATACAAATGTTTTACATGATTTTACATATGTAATTGATATATTTCTTATCTTCTGAGGTAAGATGATGGAGGTAATTCAGAACTCAACTTTCTTAAGTGAATGTTAAAAATAAATAATAATAAAATATAAAAGAAGAGAAAAAGGAACAAATGGAGGAAAAAGTAAAATTAACTGTCAGGACACATAAATCTTATCAAATACTATATATGATTTAGACAGAACAAAAATGGCCATCCTATCAATTGATATTTTTGGTTAACATATATATCTGGTATTATCTCTAAGTTAAAACACACACACACACATATATATATACAATATATATATATACATATATACATATATATATACAATATATAAATCTACCATTAGCTCAAATTAATGTTTTATATAATAGTCAAACAAAATTAAGTGATCTATTTGATAATGATAATAATGAAGAAGAAGATGATGACAACTACCTTCTATATATTACTTTAAAGTCTTGTTCAATTCTCATTACAATCTGGAAAATCTATATTATTCTAATTATCATTTTAAAGAGATGAAAGATATTAAGTGACTTTCTCAGGTAATAATTGTCTGAGGAGGGTCTTCCTGACTCTAAGTCCAGCACTTAATGCACTGCACCACCTAGTAACTGTGGTCTTATCTAAAAATGAAGTTCAACTTTTATCTTATAGACTAAAAAAATAAACTTTCTATTAAGAAGTCACCAAAATAGGCCCAGAACATGAAATTCTCTTGAGAACACTGAATATGAACAATATCCATGAAATTTTTGTGAAGATTTTAATGTAATTGAAATTTTAGTGAAATTTCAATAAATACTAATATATCACTTAAAATGGGTTGCCAGCCACTAAGAACAAAAATTTATCACAAATAAAATTACAGATTACTGGAAGAAGAAAACTTTCTCAAAGTGTTCTTACCACTATTGTACATTAAACTTGATTTAATAAAAATATTGTCATGGTAAATATGTGTGTACATATATGTGTGTATGTGTGTGAAGCAACATTAAAATATTTTAACTATTTTAATATATTTTCTTTGTCTGAAAAATAAATTTCTAGAAATCACTGAATCTGAAACTAAGTAAATCCACAAAACTCCTTTTCTTAGTTTATATCACTAACATAAGCCAAGAGAGGAAAAAAATCATTTAAAATTACAACAAAATGTCATTGAATCCATTTATCAAACCATGCATAAGAATAATAGTAGAATCATAAAGAAAATATAGAACTTTTACCTTAAGAGTTAATTTTGATTCCCTTTATTACAGATTGTCTTTCACTTCTATATATTTGCATTCCCACTGTTTAATTTGTCATTTTAAAAAATCTTGTAAGACAACCACTATTGATTCAAGTTTATTCCCCCCCCTTTTATTTCTGCTATATCAGCCATAAATTCTACTTTCACATATCTTATTTCTATAAACAAGCGAGGAACATCCTACAGTGGTTCTATGCTCTCTTGGGAATCTATATAGTCCTCAGACTCATTAAGTATTGATCAATTTTCATAGGTCTTGCAATATTTATTCATAGACAGTTGAACTTTTCTGTTATTAATATCTTCTATATTGGTTTATATTTCTTTGCTTAAGATCTTTAAGTTTTCTTCGTCATGAGATTTTTGTTGATTCAGTATTTTTCCCTTTAAAAATTCCTATTTACTCACTATATAACTCTTACCCCTTGGATGATCATTTCTATGAGGGCTAGACTTCAAAACCATCTTAGCCTCCAGCTGGGAATCCATGCTTCAGAACCTCTGAATGGCTTTGCTGGGGAGTGAAGTGAGAGGGAGAGAATTGACCAAAACTTTGTTAAATGATCTTCTCAAAGCCTATAAAGTGATGAGATATAACAAGTTACCCTTTGATGATTTCATGGATTCCCATTCAAATATCTTCCTAAATAATCTATTTGTTACCCACGATGAACACAAGAAACATTTCCATATAGGAAAGGTAACACTGGGACATGTGGAATCCAGGCATGTTACCTGACTACTCCATTATCCTAAGAAAGTTTATTCTGTAAGTGAAATGGGAGAAAAAAAATCATCTGTAGCTAAACTTTGGATATACTATAAAAGCATACCTCTTCAGGGGAATATTTTAATTAAAATGATTTTTATGAAAATTATAAATAAATTGAAATCTGAACCTTTATATTAAATTAGCATAATGCTATATAAGCTTCACCAATTTTATGGGTATGTTGGAGGGGGAAAAAGCTATCTGTTGTTGTCTATTATACTAACGTAATGTAGAACACTAAGCTTTTAAAGTGCTTCACACAAGATATCTCATTATCTTGGTTGATACTCTCAACAACCATGTTGAGGTAAGTAATTTTTAACATAGCAGAAAACTTAAGATCAAAGAGTTTAACTGACTTGCCCAGGATCACACATCCAATAAATGTTTGAGAGAGGATTTAAACAGGTTTTCCTGATTCCAATATCAGCATTCTATACATTATGTCACAAATAATAGATTATTTGGGTGAGTAACTTAAGAAGAAAAGGGGGGAAAAGCAAATGAAACTTATTATTTTTCACATTTTTGCCTAGGTTTGAACTCTTTCTAGAAAAAAAAAGGTTCTCATTAAGTATGCAGTTTGCCTTCTACTCCTCATTAGATATTTCTTCATGACATTTTACAAAGGTATTATGGTTCAATGAAAGAGCACCGAATTTAGAGATAAAGGTCCTGGGTTTACATTATAAATCTTTAAATAGCTACCTATATGATCTTAGATAAGTCACTGAAATTGTGTGGACCTAAATTTTCTCATCTGTAAAATTAGTGTGCTATATAAAACGGCACCTTACTCTTCTCATTTTATGGTCCTCTGATCTTATTGTAAAAATTTGCATTCACAAAGACAAAGTAGAAAAGGATACTTGGACATGTTCTGGCACATTGAAAATATCACCTTTTTAGGATCCTTCCAAAAGAAAGATTTTCTATTAATAACAAGGACATCTAAACAATATTTAAAGATTATACAGTTTTGGGCAGCTGGGTAGCTCAGTGGATTGAGAGCCAGGCCTAGAGACGGGAGTTCAAATCCAGCCTCAGACACTTCCCAGCTGTGTGACCCTGGGCAAGTCACTTGACCCCCATTGCCTACCCTTACCACTCTTCCACCAATAAGTCAATACACAGAAGTTAAGGGTTTAAAATTAAAAAAAAATTTAAAAAAAAGATTATACAGTTTTGATCTACAAATTCTTCAAAAGTGGTCACTTTTGTGGAGTCTATTGTAATGAGAAAGATGTTGGATTAAACAAGTACGATGGAAAATTAAAATATAGATAACAACTGATATTGTTTGGATTAGCCAAACAGCTGAATGTGAAGTCTATCAAATTACCGTATCAATAATTATTTTTCATATAGGAAGAGTACATATAGATCATGAACTGGACAAAGAATTGAGTCTAACAGCAAAGGAAAGTAATAAATGTTGGAGGGGATGTAGCAAAATTGGGACATTAATGCATTGATTGTGGAGTTGTGAATTGATCCAACCATTCTGGATGGCAATTTGGAACTATGCCCAAAGGGCTTTAAAAAACTATCTGCCCTTTTGATCCAGCTAAAGAGATCATAGGGAAAAAGACTTGTACAAAAATATGTATAACCATGCTCGTTGTGGTGGCAAAAAAAGTGGAAAACAAGGGGATGCCTTTCAATTGGGGATTGGCTGAACAAATTGTGATATCTGTTGGTGATGGAATACTAATGTGCTCAAAGGAATAAAGAACTGGAGGTATTCCATGTGAACTGGAAAGACCTCCAGGAATTGATGCAGAATGAAAGGAGCAGAACCTGGAGAACCTTATACACAGAGACTGATACACTGTGGTACAATCTAATGTAATGGACTTCTCTACTAGCAGCAATGAAATGATCCAGTACAATTCTGAGGGACTTATGAGAAAGAAAGATATCCACATTCAGAGGAAGAAGTGTGGGAGTAGAAACAATTGTTTAATCACATGGGTTGATGGGGATGTGGTTGGGGATTTTGACTCTAAACTATCACCCTAGTGCAAATATCAATAATATGGAAATAGGTCCTGATCAATAATACATGTAAAACCCAGTGTAATTATGGGTGACTACAGGATGGGGTTGGGGGAGGGGAGGGAAAGAACATGACTTGTAACCATGGAAAAATATTCTTAATTAATTAATTAAAATTTAAAAAAAAAGAATTGAGTTTAAGAGATTATTAGACTACATATTCAGGACAAGTGTGGTATTTTCAGTGATCCCAACATGTTTATTGCCAAAAAAGTCAATTCCTTCAAGACCAATATTCACTTACTGAAAATTATAAATACAGGATTGAAAGTAATGCAAAACAAAATAATAAAAAAATTATGGAAGTAAAATGTCTGATATAGTACCCCAGGTTCCAAGGGTACAATTTTCTTTCTCACCCTTTCTCACATAATGTTCCCACTTTAGAGCCAGAATTTCTAAAGATTCAACAATTTCCATTGAGGTGTGTTGGTTTTTTGAGCCAGTTTCAAAGTATTCTTTTAACACTTTCAACTTTCAATCTATGATAATCTTATTCTTTCAAATTTCATATATATGTATCTGTACATATATATGTATATATAATGTTAGGCACTTGATAGTAGCACTTATACAATGGTTCACTTGGTGTGAGGGAAATCTCAGAAAAATAAGAATTATGATTTCCTAACTTTCTTTACCATTGAAAATTTAACCTTTTATCTACTGGGATATAACTGTTTTAGCATTCTGTAGATTATCCCAAAAGTATCTGAAAAGTAAATATAATTGTGCTCTTCACAATTCAATGATTTATTGAACTAATAACTTATATTCTCATTAATCATTGTCAGCAAAACAAAATAGTGTTTGTGTCTAAAGAGAGGAAAAAATAAGAAACATCAATCAATCAATCAACCAGGACTTATTAAGCTTGTGTCATGTGCCAGAGATGGAAATATGAAGAATAAAACAATTCCTATTTACATTATATGCAGATAATTATATTAATAATGATAACAGATAACATTTAGATAGTGTTTACTATGTAACAGCCACTATTCTAAATACATTACAATAATTACTATCTTATTTGATCCTCACAAAGATACTGGAAGACAGATAGGTGCTATAATTATCATTATTTAACAGGAGAGGAAACAATCAAATAGAGGTTAAGTGATTTGCCCAAGGTCACACAAATGGTAAGTGTCTAAGGCCAGATTTGAACTCAATTATTCCTGACTACAGAACAAGTGCTCTATCCATTGTGCTACCTTGTTGCATACAAATACATAGTACAAATAAATACAAGGTCATTAAGTATAGTATTTTAGAGGATAACACCATAAATTGAGGTATCAGGAAAGGATCTATATAGAAGATTGTGCTTGAGATGAATATTGAGAGAACAAAGGGATACTATGAGCCAGAGATAAGGATGAAGTGCACTCTAGGGATATGGGATGACCAATGCCAAGACACAGAAAATAGGAAAAGAATGCCATATGAGAAGAATAAGAAGAAAGCTAGTTTGACTGAATTATAAAGTGCAGAAAAGGAAGCAGTGTAATGTAGTTAGAAAGATAGTTTAGAATGGGATTATATAAAAGTCAAACAAAGGAATTTATATTTTGTCATAAAAAATAAGGAGCCATTAGAGTTTAATTTAGTAGTATAATAATATGGTCATGCCTATACAGTAAGGAAACCATCTTGCAGCTGAGAAAAGGATGAAGTGGAGAAAGACTTTAGACGAGGACCAATTAGGAGGCTTCTGCAATACACTGAGAGGTTATAAGCATCTGTATTAAGGGTGTAGAGAAAAATCAGTCAGAAAATAAAAATTGTTAAGCACCTATTATATGCCAAGCCTAGTGCTAGTGCTAGGTGCTAGGGGAGCAGGAAAGAAAAGGAGTCCCTTTCCTTAGGGAGGTCACAGCCTAATGTGGGAAGAAAAAAAAATAAAAGGAGCTGGAAAGTGTGGGAAGGGTACGTAGCATGGGGGCATGATGAAGGATTGCAGTTAGGTGGGAAATGATGAGGAGGCTGTGCTGGGCCACTTTCTTAATTGAAGGAGCAAGGAAAGCTCTCCAATGTCTATCCTTCACTCTGAAAAATCAAGGGGAAGGAGTCCTGGGGACAGAGAATCTTGAGGAGGTGTTTCAAATTTGATATGACCTTGAAGGAAGATGGATTATTGGAGACAATGATAAACATTTTAGATGTAAGAGTTGCTGCACATGTAGAATCTGCATGATTTGGCAACTAATTGGCTATCTGAAAAAGCAAGGAGTATTGGATAATACACAGGCCATGAACCTGGATTTGGTTGAAAACCCCCCTACACTATTTTAGCACCCCTTATAATGACTGTCTTTAAGATTTAATTGGTTGGGGGCAGCTAGGTAAAACAGTGGGTGAGGTACTAGACCTGGAGTTGGGAGAAACTGGGTTCAAAGCTGGCCTTAGACACTTCCTAATTCTGTGACATTGGGATTAATCCCAATTGCCTAGCCCTTGACACGTCTCTCTTATAGAATTGATGTTAAGACGCCAGTCTTTTTTTTTTTTAATTTAATTGATTTAGCAAACTAAGGCCAAAAGTGATTTTCTAGTCATTTGCATACAACAAAGCACTTCAGCTGCGTCCAAATATTTGACTTTCAAACCACTGTGGGAAACAAGAAATTCATAGGCTGCTGCTAAGCTGGATCAATGTGTTATCCTAAGTGGTCTTTTTTTGCTCTGAATGACTTTTCACAGATGTAGCTAAGAAAATCTCCTTTTACTAACTGTTAAATTAACTATAAATATCTAGTTTTATTTCTCAAACCTGAGCTACAAGCCTCACCTGTTCAAACCTGGCTCACTTCACTTGGAAACTAAAAGAATGGTTGTGCCTTTGACACAAATAGATATATTTGCAAGAAGGTAACATTAGGGGTAGGGAAGGATTACAATTCTGTTTAAGATATGTTGAGTTTCAGATGACTGAGATATTCAGTTTGAAATATTGAATAGGCAGTTAGCAAAATGGGAATGAAGTTCAGAAAGACTTGTAGTACTGGTATACTGGTGTATATATATATATATATATATACCACTAGTATACCACTATGTGTATATATATATGTATATATACACATAGTGGTATACTAGTAGTATACATATACTGGTATACTGGTAGTATAAATCTTTGAGTCATCTGTAGAGCTTTATAATTTATAATTAACCTTATGGAAGCTACTAAGGCCACCAAAAAAGAATGTCAAGAGAGAAAGAATAGAGCTTAGGATAGAGCCTTTGAGAATATTCAGATATAGGAGTGTTGGTACAGATGAGAGGTATCAAACACAATCCTCACCTCTAGGGGATATGTGACTTCTAACCCTCCCAGTGGGTCTGGATGCAGATTAAAATATGATTGCAAAATATTGAGAAAATAAAGAAAAATACAATAGAATGTAGCTAATATATTTTAGAACTAATTCAATATGTAATCCACAGAAATCTGTATTTAGTGTTAGAATCAACCCGGATTTACTGGCTCCTATTTCACTTGAGTTTGACACTACTGGTATACCTAGTAGAAAATAATGAAAACCTGAGATCAAATAGGGAAGATGAGAGAACCAGGGGTAGAACACTTGAGGAGAAATTATCCATATGGAAGGAATTATCAAATGTATCTAGTGCATGCAAGAAGTAAAAAAAAAAGATTAAATTTTGCAATGAATAAATGCTTAGTAACTTTGGAGAGAGTATTTTCATTTGTGCAATGATATCAGATTCTTGACTTCACAGTACTGAGCAGTGAAAGAGAAGAAAGGAAATGAAGCTAACAAATATGTTTTTCTTTTTCTTTCTTATTTCTTTTGTTCTTGAGCTAAGAATAATATGGGTACAATCTTGTACTCATAAGTTGATTTTTTACCCTCTATTAATGAATTCTAGCTAGTATTTTGTAGACTGTGATCCTATGTACCAGTCTACTTCTTTATCCTGCAGGGTTAGCTCATAATGGGATCATTTATTTTTTCTAATTAACTGTTATACATATGTAAATATATTTCTTTAAAATAGGCTCCTACCTTCTACTTTCCCAACAGGTTTTGTGAGGTACTAGAAGCACAATTCAGCATTAGGTATGGTATCACTATTTTCTTCCTTTTGATCAAATACAATGATTTTTTTTTCCTGGCTAACAGTATCTCCAGTTCACATATATTCTGCTTTTCTCTATTACTATATTTTCTCTTAGAACTAGATGTTTTCTGTTATTTGTTCCACTCTTTGAATACCAGGATTAGTCTATTTTCTCCCTAGATTTATTTTTAACAACTTAAATTTTATACTTGCATTTTTACAATTTAAATTCCAGTTTTATCATTTCTTGTTTACTCTTCTAATGTCTCCAAACACTCTCTCTCTCTCTCTCTCTCTCTCTCTCTCTCTCTCTCTCTCTCTCTCTCTCTC
>NC_058130.1:297166773-297207285 GCF_016433145.1 Gracilinanus agilis | reverse complement strand
AAAAGAAAAGAAAAGAAAAGAAAAGAAAGGAAGGAAAGGGAAGGAAGGGAGGAAAGAAGGAAGGAAGGAAGGAAGGAAGGGAGGAAGGAAGGAAGGAAGGAAGGAAAGAACTAGGGAATGAAGGAATGAAGAAAAGAATAATTGAAAAGAATGCAAGAAAAGCAAGATGATCTTTAGCTCCATGTAAAATGTTAGAACACTATTAAAATATCCTCTTGCCTTAGAAATTCTAATGAATGTATATATGATATTTCTACAAAAACAATTTCTGAAATATTTGGCACAAAGCAAGAGTGTATCTCCATGAAACTAATAATAAATCTGAGAAAATCTAATAATTAAAACTTTAGTAAAATATCTTAAGTTCTTAAAGTCCAGTATTACTGGTAACTTAAAGTACCATTAAAATTGAATCTAAATATTCCCCTTTGCACTGTTGTTAATATAAAGTTTGTTATGATTTTGCCAATGTTTCTTTTAATTATAATTTGAATACACAGTTTAAAGACAAAATAGTTACTAAGCTATATTCTCTAAATGAAACATATTTTTGTGTGTTTATATACATATATTGTGCCTATAATATATTTTTCTCCAATATTTTATTTCAGTAAGATGTTACAGATAAGTAGGCTTCATAACCTTAATAACATTTCCTCTAGTTTAGGCAAGAATTTTAAGTAGCATCATATTTATACTTCCTTATCAAGTTAGAGCTCCATTTTTATTATAGAAGATAGCTGGAAAGGACCACTGAGGTTATCAAGTCAAACCATTTAATCAATGAATAAATTATCAATAAACACTTAATAAGTGCCAACTATGTTTCCAGGCACTGTGCTAAGTAGTAAGAACACAAAAAGAGGCAAAAATTAGACCCTGTCCTCAGGAAACTCACATTTACAGAAGAGAAAAATGAGCTTCATATTAAAGTAATTTGCCTAAGGTTACTCATACAGCTGAAGATTAATTCAAACTCAGGTTTTATTAATACTATGCACAGAACTCTATCCATTATAACAGTTATCATATTTAAATATCTAGAAATTAAAGAAAGTTTTATCACTACAAAATCAACATTTGTAGAATTTATACCATGGGCAATTCATATTACATTTATCCTACCTTTAAATTTTACTTTCATACTTCTCCAAAATCTGTGATTTCAGCACTATAGATCCTTCTTTCAAGCATGCAAATCTCAGCATCATAGTAGGTGCTTTTCATAAGTCACTGTGACTCTAGAATTCATCATTCAATGTGCTGATAAGCCTTTGTATATTTAGATGGGAGAGAACTCTTAGATATACATAGTCCATGGCCTGAACTTGACTTGAAGGCTCTTTAACCTGACAGAATATGCCAAAGCTTACTCTTCACTGGCATTGCATTCAGGAACCGAGAGTCACCTCTATACCTCAATGAAACATCAGAATATGCCTTTAATAGAGGAAGTGGCTGATACCAATAAGAGCTATTAATATGTAATGTCCATATGAGATCTGCATAATTTATGAAAAATTAATGTTATGACATCATAATGAGTCCCTAAATAAAAAAAAATTACCACTGATGCAGTTCAAATTCCCATCTCTAGAATTACATTTGCTTTAATTTTTCGTAGCAGCCAACTATAATTCTACTTCACTTTGAGCTAGTAGATAATGCTCATTTGTACATGACCTTGGCATCATTTTCTTAGACATTAGAGAATATGAACTTACTTTAAACATAGACAGAAATTCATAATAAACAAGGTCACTTAAAACAATCCTTCAGATGATCTATGATTACAGACCTAATTAAAACTGTAACGAAGTAACAGAAATCATGTGCAGAAATGTCAGGAATGAGAGTAAGAAGAGTAAATGAGGTGTTTGGAAGAAAATGCTCTTATTTGCCAGATTAGGTAAAAATAAGTAGTCTATTTCATGTGTCTTCTTTTTAGGTGATATAGTCATTTTTAATTTTTCTATTTATCCTAGGTAACTGCACACATGGATTATAATGTGACAATAGACTAATTTCTTACATTTGTTAACAATTTCTTATTCCTTAGGTGAAACTCATAGTGGTTCTGTTTTTTTAATAATAAGATCAATAATATTTTTAAATGCATAGCATTCAACCTGAGCCTAGTTATAATTTCCTATTTGTTCAATGAATTCTAGTTCAGTTCCACCTTAATTCTAAGCAATTGAAGCCATAGCAAAGAATAGATAAATTTGAGACTATATGACATACATGAATTTAATGTCCATCTCTATGTAAATGGTTCTCAAATCTATTGCCCAGAAAAACAGAGTATAAATTGCAACTTTGCTAAACTCTTCTGATTTTTAGGATTTCCAATTTGGTGTTTGATTGGAGATTTTTTACTGGTTCTTTTTCTAAGTTTTTTATTTTTAATATAGTTGTATGCCTAATTCGTTAATCTACTCTTTCTCTTCTTTATTGATTTATGCATTGAGAGAAATAAGTTTTCCTTTAAGTATTTCTTTGGTTACATTCCACAAATTTTGATATGTCGTCTTATTGTTTATATTCTTCTTAATGAAATTATTAAATTTCTATGATTTTTCTTCAACTTGTGCATTCTTTAGGATAGCATTATTTAGTTTCAAATTAATTTTTGTTTATATTTCATTATTCCTTTATTGAATGTATTTTATTGCTTTGTAGTCTTAAAAGGATATATTAATAGTTATTGGTAATAGCTAATATTAATCTTTTTGAGTCCCTTATGACTCCTCATTCATGTTGACCTTTTTATATCTTCATTTCTTTACCTAGTTTTTCCTCTAACACTCTTCTTGATTTTGAAAATCACTTTAGCTCTTCCAGAAATATTTGTTGGCCTTTCTTTCAATTCAGATTTTTCTTTGCGGCATCTCTTGCAGTGGTTTTGACATCATTGTCTTCTTCTGCTTACATCTTTATCTTCCCAGTCAACATATTTGCATTTCTGGTCAAGTTCTTTTTTATTATTTACTTATTTCATACCCCATTTCTTGACTGAACTTTATGTTAAAGTTGGGATCTGTTTCTAGTGGAGGCAGGGAAATGCTCTGTTCCAAGTTGTAGGCTTTTCTGTACTGCTGGTTTCAGAGTCAATTCTAGGCATTTGGAAATTTTTAGTGCTTCCAAGATGGTATGATCTGGGGAGAAGTGGGATCACTGTTCCCCTTGTCTGATCTCTAATTGTTTCCCAAGAAGGCCTCCTTACTATCTGTGGGTTGAGAGTTCCTAAAGTTACTTCTGTTTCTGTCACCACACCTAGTCCAACCATTAATGCTTCATCTACATGGGTTGTTATGGATCATACCTGATGTGCCATAGATAGCAAATTAAAAGATACACATATTTTTGTTTGCAAGTACAAATTCTGTACTATATGGGACACTTTTAAAAAAAGTAATAAAGCATAAAACTTCTTGAATTATGACTTCTTTAACATGTTCTTATTTTTTTAATGTCAATACTGTGTTCCATTATATAACATGCTGCATCCCAGTAGAATACAAACTCCTTGAGTGAGGGAACTATTTTACTATTTCTATTGTTTCTTTCCAAAAATTTTATCATTGCCAACTAGCACAGTGCTTGGCACATACTTCAGTGAATGTTCTTGGAAATGTGATTGTAAAGAAGTTTATTTTCAGAGAGAGATAAGGATAAAGATTAGACCTGCAGTTCTACTGAGTTAGAGAACTGATTCTAAGATAGAAGATGAGGGTTTTAAAAAATGTGAGAAATATTTAACAAAGTGAATTAAAATTAAATTTAAAAATAAAATAAAAAATAGCGTTAATATGTGATATCTAATTCATGTGTACCCAGAGGCATTCTTATGCAGGGCTGAGTATAACTGTTTCTATTTCAGTTTGCCACCTTTGACCCAGAGCACTTAGATGTTAAGTGACTCGCCTACAGTCATGCAGCCAGTATATCCAAGGCAGTACTTGAACTCAGATGTTCCCAGTTTTGAGACCAGCACTACACTAATGGTTTTAGATGTTCTCCAAATAATAATCTTCAAATAATAACCAAAGAAACTCAGGACTTTGAGGAAGACTAGCCTCGCCAACTGAAGAATAGAGATCTATTTTTATTCTGAAGTCATTTATTTCTTTATCCTTTTCTCCTCCCCATCCCCAATTTTCTGGCACTGGCAAGAATGAAATGTAGGGTACTGCTTTATTCAAAGTAAACTATTGCAGAGGCAGACAGATACATTTGAAAGATTAAGGAAGAGAAGATGGCTAAAAAGTAGTCAGCTGATAAGAGGAAATTGGAGAACAGACATTTTGGACAGGTACAAATGTAATAGAATCCTCATATGGAGGCTTTAATGTCTTCTGCCATGAAGGGGGAAAAAACAATACAGGAGATAAAGAGCTCCTTTGCTTGTTATCTCTACATTTGTATGTGCTGCCAGTCCCTGCCTTCAACACATTAAACTGATTAGCTGTGTTTATTGACATAATAGTTTCAGGCCAGGACAGGTGTTGAGACACATTATATCACTTATTAATAGGAATTATTACTTCTGAGCTGTCACAAGCACTTAAAAAGGAAAATCTTCATAATTCGGTTTTCCATTACTCTAGCATTATGACAAAATTCACATTTGTAGCTTGATATCTACTTGCCTAGAAGCTGCTAGGACATTTAAATCTACTAATAACTGCTGTGCTCATTTTTTCCTCAAATTACAGGGGGAAATCAATTTTAAAGAAAGCCACATGCTATTTAAGTAAAAGCTAAGAACTTAAGTTGGAAAAAGCAGGTTTTGAGATTAATTTTATATTTCCTTGAAAAAACAATTCATAAAAAGGTTACAAGTAATCATTTACATAAGGAGCTTTATTCATTTTGGGGCATACTCTATTAGCTTTACTGGATTTTAACCATCTATCACTTATAATACAAAGTACAACCAACAAGAGAAAAGTTTTCTTATTTGTATAAATTTTAATGAATTTTCTGTTGGTTCCTTATCTGCATAGTAGAAAACATGAAGGTAGAGATTATGTATTAACTAACTTCTATATAATGCCTGGTACCTCTATTGTTCTATATACAATAAGGACATACTAAATATTTGCTGGACGAATTTGTTTTTTTTTTTCTTCCTTTCAGACTGGCTCTGTGATTTCATTGTTAAAGGGGATTCTTAATGAGAAAACTCCCTTTCTCAATGTAGGTAAGTATTGGCCATTTTAAAAAGCTGGTTAGGGCAATAAGAACTAAGTGATTTAACCAGTGTCATATCACAAGTATATGTAGAGGGCAGGACTTAAACCCAAGTCTATCTGACTTCAAGGTCAGCTTTCTGGCTACTAAGCAGTGCTGCCTCTGAAAGACATAATACAAGAGAAAAAATAATTTTGTCAATCACTCTCTTTCTGGAAAGTATGATATAGCACCTAGATTACCATTGCAAACTCCTTATATGTTTTATCCCAGACAAATCCAGCTTAGGTTCAAGATACTTTGTCAGTAAACACTTAAAATCATAGGTCAAGCCACCACTAATGTTGTTGGCTTTTTTTTTTAATTTATTAGGCAGCCAAAAGATACAACTAGTTTAAAACAAAATCATTAAATTAAAATACAGAGTAGGAAAAATAGAAACAAAACATTGCCCTCATAAACTCAATAAACCCTACCATCAATACACACGTCATCAGTGGGAAAAGTCAGCAAGAAGAAGGTGAAATGAGCAAAAGATGAAATGACTGTGGAAGCAAAAGTTTGATCTAATGAGCATATCAATTTGTGAATCAATGCATGCCAATTGCCCAACAAATCAGGACCAAGCCCTTTTCTCTGTTTAGGGCTAAAGCCTAAATACAGGAGAGATAGACTTTCATACATTTAAAACAATCAAATTAATCAAAATAATTAAAAGGAAACAAACTAACATTATTTCATTTTATTTCTAATTAGATAAAAGATTGGACACTTTCCAAGTTGGGAAGGGGAGAGTAAACAATTATAATTCCCTGAATTCAGGAAAAGAAGTCCCACTCTTTCTGAAGGATCTACATACAATCAAAGGAACATGGAACCAATTACTAATTGTTCAGTACAAGTCAGGTTTAAGAAAAGATATAGGTTGCTTGAGGTATAAAATTATGAGACAACACCTTACATCAGTCTTAGGACCTGATGGTATTTCTGGTCAACATTATCTCGGTCCTTGGTTAAGGTTTCTTAACAGCAAGTAAAGGTAGTCTGGTTTCCCAATCATGCAGAGCTAGGATCTAACAATGCAATAAGGTTTTCTCCCAGTTCCCACAATTGAATAAACTTTTCTCACAAGATAGAATTTGAAAGGCAACTAAGCTAGCTCTAGAATTGGTCACAAGATGGAGTCAGTCAGTTCACTAATTCCCATAATTAACCACTTGCTGTCCTAATCTCCTCAATTCCTTTAATTTCTTATAATTTTCTCACTTCTGATTTGAGGGAGTGCCCATTCCTCCAAAGATGGCTAATTTATAAACCAAAACATATAACATTTTTTCATAAAATCATAATCAGAATTACATAAGTCATGTTACAGATCAAACTACTTACAGGGCTTGCAATAGACCAGTGTTTCAAAAGGAAGATTTACATTGTCAATAATGTAAGGGGGGGAAGATGTTTTGAAACTGTTAAGCTGATTAATCTAACCCAGGAAAAAATAAAAAGGTCAATATCTATCTCCCATAGGATTGCATTCCTGCCTTTTTTGTGCATATGTGTCTGTATATCTTAGAAATATAGATGTCTGTTTATGTATATGTCAAGTAATAGATATAGACGGATAAAATATAGATATAGACACACATATAATCATACATATATACCTATAGACACACATATGTCTATATTTACACAAGAAAAACCTTTTTAGGCTTTGAACCTACCCTACATTCAAATCAGCATGAACATTTAATCCCTTTTTCACATTAGAGACAAATTCTCTCATACTGAGGTTAGGTAAAGCACATTAAAGAACAGAAAGTTAAAAATACTTACATGATGCAGACACTCAAATACCAAATGTTTTTCTGTTATTGTGCTGTTTATCCATAGTGTTCAAGACTATCAAATCAGATGGTCTATAGTAAATTAATTGACAGGGTTTCAAGTGTTTATAAGATTCTGGATTACTAAGCCTCTTTATTTAACCACCATACTGCTACCCACACAGTAAAAGGTTGAAAAAGGTTAATGTAAACATTGTCTGCTTCCTCCAGACTTTTGCCAGAATACCACATCTGGTGGGTCACCTAACTCTGTAGTCAAAACTCAAAGGACATTTTGCTTTGTGATTGTCAGGATAATTTTATGAGAACCAGACACCAGTCAACTGGTGTGGGAGTTGGAAGAGAATTGTTTGTTTCCTACAAACTGCTTAGGGTATTAAAAAAAAGAAAAGAGTATAAATGTGAGGCTAGAACCAGCTAGTGTCATTATTTGAAGCTTCCAAACAAATTAGAGCCATCCTACGACTAACCTCGAATAGCAAGAAAAACTTTATAGTAATGAGATATTGGAGCATAGTGACTCCAAAGGAACTAAAGACATGAATTAGATAACTTGGCTGCATTTGGCTGGTTATGTGATGGGAATGAAAAACACCAGGAAGCAATATGAGCTCTCAAATGGCAAAAGTTTGAGTGGGCTGGAATGTATTTAGGGTATATTTACACAGTTTGAAGAGAGTTGACTTTTTTCTTTTTGACAATAGAGAAACAAATCCACTGATTTACCTTTCTATCATAAAGATATCAGAGGTAGCACAGCCCCAGGCATAATTGTGAAGTGGCTATTTTGTTTCACAGTGCCCTCCAAACTACCTTTTCCCTAATATTTGTTTCAGTTTATTTCCTCTTCCCAATGTGAGAACTCAGACTTCTCCTTGATTGAATAATATTTTTAAGGAGTGCCCACAAATGCTAAAGATTAAGGACCTCCTATATCCGAATGTCATATTCCCTCATCTTTTTGTGCCAATACTTTCTTCTTTCCAAATTTGTCTCTTAGTAACAATGTGACTTTAAGCAAATCTCTGAATCTTAGTTTCCTCAACTCTAAAGTAAAATCCCTCTTCAGTTATAACATTCCCTTATTTTGTTATTTCATGATATGTGGTAGGATGTTCTTTAATTCATCTAACAGAAGTTAAACTCTAAAAGCCAGTCAGAATTCTAAGTCTAAAGAGAGGTGAGATGGATTCCATTCATGAGACCAATAAGTACAAAAGCACAAGAAGTACAATTTTTGACAACAAGAAAACCAGTAAGGCTGGATTGCAGAGTTCATGGTGGGGAATATTATGTAATAAGCCTTGAAAGATAAGTGGAGACCAGGATGTCAGGAGTTTTAGAGAATATTTTTTCTGATAATATTTTTAAATCTAAAATACATAAAGAACACTGTCAAATATCATATCATATCAATAGCATATCAGTCATCTCTCAATTAATAAGTAATCAAAAATATGAACTAGCAATTTTTGGATGAAGAGATCAAAGACATGTAATTACATTAAATGCTCTAAATCATTTAAAATTAGAGATATGCAAATCAAAACAACTCTGAAATAGAATCTCACACCACACCTATCAGGTTGACTGAAATGATAAAGTGGATAAAAGACAAACCTTGGAGGGAATGTGGGGAAATGAGGAGACTAATAAACTGTTGGTGGAACTGTGAAGTGATCCAATAATTTTGGAGAGCCATCTGGAATTATGCTCAAAGAGTTATGTCTGTGTATACCTTTTGACCCAGAATTACTACTATTAGGTTTATTTCCCAAGATGATTTGGGAAAATGGAAAAGAACATATATGTTCTAAAATATTTATAGCAGCTGTTTTTCTGATGGCAAAGAAGTGGAAATTGAGGGGATGCCCATCAATTAGGAAATGACTGAACAAGTTGTGATGTATGATTTTGATGGACCATAAGAAATGACGTGAGGGTTAATTTTGGAAAACCATAGAAAAAAAGCTACATAAAATTATAAAGAGTGAAATGAGCAGAACCACGAGAATATTTTATATAAGCAACAGAAATATTATTTGAAGAATGACATAAATATGTCCAACTCCAGAGAAAGAACTGATAAATAGAAGTAAGACATACTTTTAAATAATTTGTATCATTCTCTCAAATGATACTTTCTATTATGGGAGGAGGAAGACAGTGAGGAAAATAACTGGTTATTTAAATGTAACAAACTAACAAATAACAGATTTAAATTAAAAAAAAAAAAGAGTTTTAGATGTAGTTTGGTTTCTGAGGCATTTAAAGCCACTGGAGTTTACCAAGAAGAGAGAAATGCTTAGACCTTTAGCTTTAGGGAAAAAAACCAAAACATTTTGGCAGCTATGTTGAGGATGCACTGAAGTGCAGAAAGTCTATGCTAAATAATTAGGAGAATAATTAGGCAGGATAATTAGAAAGTTATTGTGCTAATCCAGGCAAGAGATGACAAGGGCATGAAATAAGGTGGTAAGTAAGTAAAGTGAGGGGACATATGTGAAAGATATTCTGAATATAGAATTTATAGGATTTGGAAAGTATACATGTGGAGTGAGTGAGAGTGAAGAATAAAGGATGATAACAAGATCAAAGCCCTTAACAATTAGAAGAATTGTTTCTTCAGAAGAAACAGAAATGTTTAGTAATGTGGAAACATAATGAATTCTAATTTGGACATTTTAGTTTGAGATGCCTATGGGACATCAAATTCAAAATGGCCAATAGGACAGGACTTTTGGGTATATCCAGTTATTGGATATGACAAAGATGATGAAAAAGCAAAGGAAGCTGAGGAATGGTGAGACAGTCTACAATTTTAAAGAAAACCAGGAGAATCAGAATCAGAAAAACTTGGAGTAAGAGACCACCCTAAAGTCTCAAATGCTACAGAAGTCAAGAAGGATGGGGAAATTTCATTCAATTTGGCCATTAAGAGACAACTGTGAACCATTCTCCAATAGATAGGTGAGCTTTCACTTTATCTTGTCTGAAGGGAGATGTAACATTACTTTTCAGTCCTCTCCATTTATTATTTGAACTTTGTTTTTTATCCTCATCCTTTTCCCACTAGAAACTTACATTTTGTCTTTGGAAAGCTGGGCTCTGATAGGTGAGTTTGCTCTCAATTTGCCCAGAACCCAGCATCCATACCACTTCCTAGGTATTTCAATAGTATACTATCACTATTGCCCCACCACATTTTCAGATCCCTTTTATGTGTTATCTTTCCTCGTTAGAATGTATACTTTTTCAGTGGAGAGACTGTCTTGGTTGTTTGCATTTAAATCTCCAGCAATTAGCTTGGCATCTGGCTAATAATTGCCAAAATCTTTCTGTCTCTTGGACTGTCTGTATGTCTCAAGTAGCTCCTAACATTTTTTAATGTTATAGACTGCTTTCTCAATCCAATCCTTGGGCTCTGGACATTGTAAAAAAATCATAATTAAAGAAAATGCTAAATTTCAGTTAGATGTTATTGAAAATGATGTAATGTTTTCCACAGAGTTACATATGCCCAAACTCCTTAATATGTATCCCAGGTTAAAAACCTCTGATCTAGATAAATAGTAAAAGAACATGAACAGATGGTTTTCAAATGAAAAAATGCAAGTCATCAATAATCATATAAAATGTTCTAAATCCCTAAATTTAAGAAAAAATAAAATAACTTTTAGGTTCCACCTCCCATTCATCAAACTGGAAAAGATGACCAAAAAAGGGGCAAAAATGGAAGATATGCACAGGTACAGCTGTGAATTATTCCAATCATTTTGGAAACCCATTTTGAATTATACCTTAAAGGCTGCTAAATTGACAAAGGTACATACCTTTTGACCCAGAAAAAAACAACATATATAAATTTTGTGTGTGTGTATGTGTGTGTGTGTGTGTGTGTGTGTGTGTGTGTGTGTGTGTGTGTGTGTGTAGTGTAGTGTAGTGTAGTGTAGTGTAGTGTAGTGTAGTGTAGTGTAGTGTAGTGTAGTGTACTTTCATTGCCAAGATGGTAGAACAAGGTCGGAACTTGCCTGGTCTGTCCCAAATTTCCCTTCAAACCACTTTAAAATAAAGTATCTTAACATATTTTGGAGCAGTGAAGAAGCTTTCCAACTCAGAGAAGCTTGGAGAATCAGCAGGAAAATGTCTGCCTCAATGGAGCAAAGTGAGCAATAGCAGGCCACAACCCAGCAGGAAAAGGGTGAGAACCCACTCCAGCAACAGGGAAACCTTCACCCCAAACAAGCCAGTAAGAGTCAGCAGGGAGGCCTCATTAGGTTACAATAAACCTCATGCTCAGTGCAGGCCACCAGCAAGGCCCCTCACTGTGTAAGCCAACAGCAAGGTTCTACCCCCAAGACAAGCCAGAGTGAGGTCCCACCTCCAGGGTAAACCAACAGTATATCCCCACTCCCACAGCTGCAGACCTCAACCCTTCAGTCTCTTGCAAACTACCAGGAAGACCTCACCTTTAGGGCAAGGCAGCAGCTAGGCTCCTCACTGTGCAGGCAAACAATCAGGAACACCACTGTGCAAATCAGTAGCTGAGACCACCTCACTATACAAGGCAACAACAAGAACAACTTCCAGTACAAGTCAGCAAGGACAACTCCCAGTACAAGCCAGTACAGCTGAGGCTTGTGTAAATTAGCAAGAAAACACTGAATACCATAAGAAGTGGCTTGGAACAGTGACTTCTCCAAACACAAGAACAGAGTCCAACTTTAATATACAATGGCAGGTAACATAATAAATTGAAAAAATGAGCAAAAAAAAAAATCCCCCTAATTATATAATGTTGTTATGTTAACAGGGAGGATCATGTCAAAAAAACTTGGAAGACAACAACATCAAAATAGCAACACATGAAATCTCAAAGAAAAATGTGAATTAGAGTCAGACCCAAAAAGGACTTCTGGAAGATATATATTTTTTAATTTTATTTATTTATTTAATTAACTTAGAATATTTTTCCATGGTTACATGATTTATGTTCTTTCTCTTCTTTTCCTTTCCCCCCTCCTGGAGCTGCTGAGAAATTCCTCTGGGTTTTACATGTATCCTTGTTCAAAATCTATTTCAATATTATTAATATTTGTAATAGAGTGATCATTTAAAGTCAACATCCCAAATCATATCCACATTGAACCATTTGATCAATCATATATTTTTCTTCTGTGTTTTTACTCCCACAGTTATTTCTCTGGATTTGGATAGCTTTCTTTTTCCTAAGTCCCTCAGAATTGTCCTGGATCATTGCTGCAATAAAAGAAGTCCATTATGTTTGATTGTGACACAGTGTATCAGTCTCTGTTCCTGGAGGTCTCTCCAGTTCACATGGAATTTCTCAGTTCATTATTCCTTTTAACACAATAGTATTCCATCACTATCAAATACAGCAATCTGTTCAACCATTCCCCAATTGATGGATACCCCTTCATTTTCCAATTTTTTACCACCACAAAATATACAAATATTTTTTTTCCTCATTATCTCTTTGGGGTACTGAAATAGGTAACTGACTTCACAGTATAACACAAGGGTAGCACACACAGCCAGGACACACCCAGACACCCACAAGTATATACAGGATAACTGAGAACCTACACAAGGGATGTGGGAGTTGAGTGAAAACACATTAGTTGCTGAATGACAGTTGGGAGTTACTGATCACCACTCAAGCTGGGGAAAGACAAGAGTTGAAGGCTATCTTTCTGTTAGTTCTTTCTTGAGTTTGATGGAAGGCACAGGAAGTAAAGTAAAACTGTTTTATTAAGAGTTTAAGGGTTAGGTACAGAGGGAATGGACAAACTAAAACTACTTAACTAAGGGGTAAGTTCAAGGACTAGGAGGTACAACAAAACTATACTAGCTCAAAGTTCAGGCTGACACCTTTTTAAGTGTGTAATTACATAAATCACTTTAATTTGGGCCCTGATTCAAGAACCTATTATGAGTTTATTTTTCCTTTCATTAGATTTTTAGACACAAGTCTTTAATATTTTATATTTCATCCACAAGTTATTTTTTCCTCTTTTATGTGATTTTTGATGTTTTTGATTTCTTTTGCAATTGATTCATGTACCTTATAACTCAGTCATGTATCCCTGAATGATCCCTGTTTGTTATTATCCATCTCAGGGGGGACTATGTTATTGTTGTGAACTTTGATTTGAATTTGAATAATTTTAGGATAAGAAACTTTCTACCTCCCAGAATCCAGAAGACAAACCTGTTTGGAGAAGGTGCCATGAAGATGCCTGCAGAGACCACACACTGCACCAGGAGATCCATATTGAACTTTGGGATATGAAATTGAACTATGGGGGGTTGAAAGCATTTGTTTTGAATGTATATTCTTCTGCCAAAGGGGACTGCCACTAAATTGGCTTTTTGTCAATGCAACAATCATTGATTTTGTCCTCTTTTCTTCTTATCCATAAATTATTGCAATTTTTGAGTTGATTATATTTTCATGATCCTTTTGGAGAGACTAGTCTCCCAATAGGATCACAGAGGGTATGTATAAATGGAGATTTTTAACCTTGGACTTCATCCCCCACAAGTCCCTTAGTATTTCCCAAAATTCCCTTTAATCTCTCCTGAGCCTCCATTTATTCATAGACATGTAATTGTTTTATATGTTCTGTAGTTCATGAGCATGGCTGAAGTTAGTTTAGTACCTTTTCACTCTACTTGTTAATGTTAATTATTAATAAAACATTGTAAAATATAATGCTTAGCATTTGCATATTAATTTTAATCTCTACACCCATAAACAAAAAACATTCTTTCAGTTTGTACAAAGCCTCTTAATTTAATGTAATAAAAATTATTCATTTTGCATTTTGTAATATTCTCTATCTCTTTCTTGGTCTTACATTCTTTCCTTTGCCATAGATCTGACAGGTATACTATCTGTGTTCACCTAATTTACTTATAGTTTCCATCTTTATATTTAAGTTATTTACCCATTCTGAATTTATCTTGGTATAGGATGTGAGATGTGGATTAAACCTAATCTCTCCCATGCTGTTTTCTAATTTTCCCAGCAGTTTTTGTTAAATTGTGCGTTCTTTCCCCAAAAGCTGAGACCTTTGGGTTTATTGTATGCTCTCTTGCCAAGGAAACGTGCCCCAAATCTATTCCATTCATCCTCCCTTCTGTTTCTTAGCCAGTACCATATAATTCTGATTGTTTCTTTTCCATTTTTTTATTTGCATACAAAATTCATTGACTTCTTCCCTCTCTGATTTGTGGATATAAGCATTCAGGGATAGAAATTTTCCCCCGAGTATTGCTTTGGCTTTCTCCCATAGATTTTGATATGTCATTTCCTCATTGTCTTTCTCTTTATTGAAATCATTTTTTCTATGATTTGTTCTTTAACCAACCAATTTTGGAGAATTCTACTATTTAATTTTCAATTAATTTTTGATTTGCTTCTCTATGTACCCTTACTAATTATTATTTTTATTGCATTATGATCTGAAAAAGTCACATTAATTATTTCTGCTTTTTTGTGCTTGTTTACCATGTTTTTATGACCTAGTACATGATCAATCTTTGTGAATGCATAATGTGCTGCTGAAAAGAAGGTGTATTCCTTTTTGCACCTTTTTATTTTTATCCATATATCTATTAACTCTAATTTTTCTAAGATTTCATTCACATCTCTTTCTTCTTTCTTCTTTATTTTTTGGTTTGATTTATCTAGATCTGATAGAGGAATATTGAGATCTCCAATTAATATAGTTTTACTATCTGCTTCCTCCTTAAGCTCCAATAGTTTCTCCTTTAAAAATCTGGAAGCTATACCATTTGGTGCATACATGTTGGGTACTAATATTTCTTCATTGTCTATACTGCCTTTTATTAGGATATAATCACCTTCTGTATCTTTTATTCAGATCTATTTTTACTTCGGATTTTTCAGATATCATGATTGAAATTCCTGCCTTCTTTTTCTCAGTTTATGCTGAATAAATTGTGTTCCAGTTTCTTACCTGTTGAGAGCCATTGGAGAAATAGGGTCAAATTTAGGGCCTGTTATCTGGATTCCCTATGTGACCAATCCAGGATGAGGCAGTCTTTGTGTTTGGTCCTCGTCACCTGAGCCCTGAAAAGCTCTGGTACCAGTAGGTAGGTTAATCCGAAAACAACTTGACCCCTCCAAGGACTATTAGGAGTCATTTAGAGAAATAGAGTCTGTAATAGGTGTTTTATCCCATTACAAAATCATCGGCAAGTAAAACTGTGTGTATGATTTTTTCTGCACTGCATGTCAGATGCAAATAGAATGGGCCATCTAAGGTAAAAATCTGAGGCTTCTCTTTTGACTCATTTTTAGATCCCCACCTTTCTCAATATTCTTATTGGAAAGCTTTGAGTCCTTAATCAGACCAGCAGCTACTGAGTTAACAATTTCTCTCCCTGATAATTAAGAGGCCTGAACCCTAAAAAATATATTACTTAGATAAGGCCTAGACAGACAATTTAGTCCAGACTACAGGTGCAGACCTGTAAATCAAGGCAGAACGCAATTAGTAAACATCTCCATGAAATATATTTCTACTCCCAGAATTAACCCCTACTAATTGGTGGTTGGAATTTGGCCCTTGTCCTTGTACCTATATCTCTACTTTTTAGACTTTAATGGATTGTGTATGATTTGTAACCCCTTCACAGCTGTGACTCTTTCTTTGTGTTCTTTGTTTGAAACCAGTATAAAATAAAGTCCAAATCCCATAGCATTGGAGTAGCATGGGCTAACCACTAGTCTGGTTGTTCTCATTTTCTTTTTCCTGTCTTAACAATCTGACGCTGCAAAAACACCACTTTGGACCCCTACCATTTAGGGAGCTGTCTCTCTATACTTACCTTTACCCTGTGTGTGTCTACCTGCCTCATGTGTGTTTCATGTAGACAAGATACAGTAGGATTTTGGTTTCTAATCCACTTTGCTATGTACTTCAATTTTATGGGTGAGTTCATCCCATTCACATTCAGAGTTATGATTACCACCTGTGTATTCCCTATCATTTTGATTTTCTATTTAATCTTGCCCTTTCTTCTTTCACTATTTCCTTCTACACTAGTGTTTTGATTTTAATTAGTTGCCTTATTCCCCCCTAATTTTACTTTTCTTCCCAGCCCCTCCATTCTTATTCTCCTCTAAGTTTTTTAAGGTCTATTAATTGTTCCCACCCCCACATTTCCCTGCCTTTCAATACTCCCTGCCCCATTCCCCTCCTTTATTTTTTCCTCTCATCTTCCCTGTAGGGTATGATAGAATTCTACATCCCAATAGATCTAGCTGTTCTTCCCTTTCAGAACTTATTCCACTGAGAGTAAGGTTTAAGTATTACCTATTACCACTCTCCTCCTCTCCTTCTTATAATTGTATTCTTCCCCCAACCCTAAACCCTAAGCAAGAATTTATGTGGTATAATTTATCCTATTTTTCTTCTTCCTTCAAGTTACTCTTAGTGCAATCTTCTATCCCCACCTTTTTTGCATATCCTCTTAAACAACATAGTACCACAATCTCTGTTTATAAATAATTCTTCTATCTACTATAATAATGAAAACAATTTTTAAGAATTACAGATATCATTTTTTCATATAAAAATATAATTATTTTAAATTTACTGAAGCCCTTAATTTCCCCTCTCCCCCTCTTTCTTGTTTACCTTTTAATGGTTCTCTTGAATTTTGTATCTGGATATCAAATTTTCCATTTCATTCTGGTCTTTTCTTCCCTTACTTTCCCCTGAAAATATTTAGGAGTTCTATTTTAGGGGTGCTCAAAAAGCTGACTCATGATATTTCTTATAATTGGTTTCTGCAACCTTGAGTTAAATTGAACTTTAACTTTGTCAAATTCATAGCCCTTCCCTGGGGCTACACTCCAGAAGACTGGCCAGTTATCTCAGCCCATTTGTTTTGCGGATAACAATCAATTAGCATCTGTATCAAACAAGCTTAGATGCCTTAAGTCATATGAACTCCTTATCTGGGTGTTAGCTATACCTATTATCTTAGGATCCTGCAGTTGTATCTTGTGATGATTACCTGATGATGTGAATGTATCAGATCACTTTCCTAATTATCATTCTCCCTTCCCCCTATATTGTTGTTACCCCAATAAAAGCATCAGTATTTTGGACTAAGAGTTAGCTCTTGACCACCAGAACTCTTCATCACCAGAGCTCTATTCCATTTAAGCTCTATTCTACCTGAGTTGACTTGCTGTCTGACTACTTCATGTCAGAACTTTCTTTGTCTTTGTGTCTTTCTTCTCACCTTATGATCTCCTTCTCTTAGACTTTAACTTATCACCCAGTTTTCTCTCAGTCCCTGGTTCCCCTTTTTGAGTGTTCTACTCACTAGGAACTTTCGTGAAGCTGCTGGATGGCTTCAAAGTATATAGTCAGTTTTGATGGGTAGATGATTATTGGTTGTAGTCCTACTTCTCCTACCTTCCTGAATATCATATTCTAAGTCTTTTGTTCCTCCATTGTAGAGGCTGCCAGATCTTATGTAATCCTAACTGTGACTCCTTGATATATGAATTGTCTCTTTCTGAGTGTTTGCAGTATTTTCTCCTTGGCTTGGAAGCTGTTGAATTTGGCTATTACATTCCTGGGGTTTGTCTTTTGAGTATTTAATGTAGGGAGTGATCAATGGACTCTTTCAATGTCCATTTTGCCCTTTTGTTCAAGAATATTAGGGTCATTTCCTTGGATTATTTCTTGTAATAGATGTCAAGGCTTCTGGTTTTTTTTTTTTTCCCAGGCTTTCTGGTAGACCAATAATTCTCACAATTTCTCTGCTAGATCTGTATTCTAGTTCATTTGTATTTTCAATTAGATATTTCATGTTTCCTTCTATTTTGTCATTCTTTTGACTTTGCTTTATTAATTATTGCTATCTTGTGAGATCATTAACTTCTACTTGCCCTATCCTAGTCTTTAAAGACTGTATTTCTGCTTTGAATTTTTGATTTTCTTTTTTGATTTGTCTGTCTTGCTTTTTATGGCTTCCAGCAAGTAAATTCTGGTCTGTAATTTGTTTATGACTTACTTTGATTTCTGTGCCTTTTTTCCATTTGGGTAATTTTGTCTTTTAAGATGTTATTTTCTTTTTTAATTATTTTAATTTCTTTTTCCCACTTTTCCCATTTTTCTTCTATATTTTTAACTTTATCCTTGAACTTCTTTTTGAGTTCCTTGAGAACTTGTGACTAACTTCCATTTTTTTTTAAAGTTTGGATGTATTTGCTTGTTTATCCTCCTCTGCTGTTGCTTCTGTATTTTGATCTTTTTCTTCATAGAAATTATGCTGGGTCAAAAGCTTGTTTTTGCTGCTTATTTCTTTTGCTACTTGTGAATTGTGATTCCTGCATGTTGGTGGACATTGATTTCTTAGTTTCTGTTTTGCAGGGTTTTGCCTTGGTAGTGTCTTCCAGGCAGTTCTTTGGGTAGCATACTTTAAAGTGTTTTACCCTGAGGGATTTTTTCCAGTCTCTGCTTCCTCTGCTGTGGCTAGCCTCACTTCTGCCCAATCTCGGTGCTTGGCTGCCCAGGCCCCTCTCCCTCTAGCCTCAGGTCCCAAGTCTTGCTGCCAAGGCCTTGCACTGGTCCTCAGGAGTAAATCTCAGCCAGCCCCTCTGGGGGGGTATTTAGTGATTGCCTGGCCCTCTGTCTGACTCTGGCACAATAGGTGGTATGGGGTAGGGGTGATCAGCTTGCTCTTTGATAAGTGTAGTTTTGCCCTCTTATAGAGTGGAAATTCCCAAACAGTCTATCTTTAAGGCTACATCCCATGGGAGAGCCCCTTTACTCATCTGATTTTGATTTCTGTCCATTTGAAATGCTTTTTATTGATCAGTTGGAAGGATATTTAGAAAGTTCTTGCTACTATGTGGCCGTTTTAGCTCTGCCTACAAGATTTAAAAAAAAAAAGGATTTTTCAATTCAAATAAGAGAATTAGAAGAAAAATAAATGAGAGTAATGTAATAAATTAATGAGATAAGTGTAAACAGTTTGGTAAGGTAAGCACACACAAAAAAATGAAAAAAGATATTTAAAAATCCAGTGAAGAAAACAACTTAAAAAGTAGAACTGGTCAAATGGAAAAGGAAATACAAAAGGTCGTTGAGGAAAGGAATTACTTAAAAATCAGATACTTTAAGAAACAATCAAAGGGAAGCTGGAAGCTGCAAGATAAGTACTCAATTCTCCCTCTGAGGGCAGTTCTTTGGATGGAGAAAGGATAACTGTGATGTGAAAAACTGCAACCAATATTTAAAAAGATGGCCTAGAAATCAGTACTATCTAGGGAGGAGTTGAGTCTCTGTGAGTGCCAGAATATGGATGGAACATGGAAGGAAAAGGCCTAAAATGGAATAAAATGAAACATGTCCCACCCTCAAAATCAAATCAGATATTCATCCTTTAAAGAGTGACATAAATTCACTGAAATAAATTCAACAAAGCCTGCATTTGTTAAGAGTTTAGTAAATCTAAATACAAGTCTAGTAATGATACTGTTGGGGTCCGAGACATAGCCCACCACCAAGGAAGACCAGCAGACAATGCAATTAAGCAGGAAGGGTCTTTTATTGATCTGGTGAGCACCAGGGGAGCTCAGCGTAAGAGCTCCACCTGTGGCTCCTGAGTACAGGAGTTTTATGCCCGCCCCTTATCAGCCTACTGGGTTCCCAGGCATCTCTTGCAGTTAGGGCATTGACACATCTATGTACTTGACAGGGGTCTGCAGTTAGGGCCTTAGCACTAGGTCAGGAGTCTGCAGTTAGGGCGTTGACACGTCTATGCACTTTGTCAGGGGCCTGCTTGCCATGTCGCAACGATATGTTTTGCAAGGGTCAAGTGGCTCCCTGCCTTGGCCTACCTCAATACTTATGAAATTTTAATTAGTTTAGCCCTCTTACTTTTGAGATGGAGTTTTACTTTCCATCCTACTTTATTCTCTGCTAATTCAGCAAAGTAAGTTCCAGGAAGGGAAATGTTAACTACTTGGTTATGAATTCTATTCATTCTCAACATTTCACAGTCCCTGTCAGATAAAAGATGAGATGCAAGTAGCTGGCAAGAACTAGATGTTGGGGGAAACATATACAAGGAGGAAAACAACAACAATAATAATTGAATTTGTATACAATCCAATGAATACTTAGAAGACATAGGAAAAGTTTTATCAAATATTAAGGAGCTAAAAAGTCATCTAGCTGTGCATTTCTCTTAATCCAATGATATTACCATAAGACCGAGATCAAATAAAGAGGAAAAAGCCCCTAGTTATGAATATATATGTATATATATATATACATATATATATATTTATTTAAAGCAACTATTTTGGAATAGCAAGGAACTAGAAACTAAAGGATTGTTCATCATTTGGGGAATGGCTAAACAAACTGTGATAAGTGAATGTGTTATAACAAAAGATGAAAAGGAGGGTTTTAGATGAATCTGACAAGATTTGTGTAAAGTGATGCAGAGTGAAATAAGAAATAACAATAGCAATAAGAAAAATAATTGTGAAAGATTTAAGAACACCAACCAATATGAAAATACATAATTCCAAAGGACCAATGATAGATGAATAATAATATTTATTGTTTGAGAGGGGGAGTTCACCACAAGATAAAAAATAAAATAGGTATTATCTGATTCAGCCAAAGTGAGAACTTATTTTTCTTGTTTGCATATTTATTATGTAAATTTTGTTTTTATCTTTTAGTTTCTTAGTTTTTCTTTTTCTTATTTTCTCTTGTCTTCTCTTTTCACAATTGGGAAAAGAGAAAAGAGAACTAAGACTAGAGAAGTCCCTCAAACGAAAGAAAGAGAAAGAAATCAGGCTCACTGAAACATTTTTTTAAATTTTTAAACATTTACTAATATTCATTTTTAACATGGTTACATGATTCATGCTACTACTTTAACCTTCACCCCCGACAATCCCCCCACCCATGACCAATGCACATTTCCACTGGTTTTAACATGTGTCATTGATCAAGACCTATTTCCAAATTGTTGTTAATTGCATTGGTGTGGTAGTTTCAAGTCTACATTCCCCAATCATGTCCATCTCAACCCATGCATTCAAGTAGTTGTTTTTCTTATATGTTTTCTCTCCTACAGTCCTTCTTCTGAATGTGGGTAGCTTTCTTTTCCATAAATCTCTCAGAACTGTCCTGTGTCATTGCATTGCTGCTAGTACAGAAGTCCATTACATTTGATTTTACCACAGTATATCAGTCTCTGTGTACAGTGTTCTTCTGGCTCTGCTCCTTTTGCACTGCATCAGTTCCTGGAGGTCTTTCCAGTTCACATGGAATTCTTCTAGTTTATTATACCTTTGAGCACAATAGTATTCCATCACCAGCATATACCACAATTTGTTCAGCCATTCCCCAATTGAAGGGCATACCCTCTTTTTCCAGTTTTTTGCCACCACAAAATGCACAGCTATTAACATTTTTGTACAAGTCTGTTTATTTATGATCTCTTTGGGGTACAGATCCAACAATGGTATGACTGGATCAAAGGGCAAACATATTTTTATAGCCCTTTGAGCATAGTTACAAATTGCCATCCAGAATGGTTGGATCAGTTCACAACTCCACTAGCACTGCATTAATGTCCGAATTTTGCCACATTCCCTCCAACATTCATTACTCTCCCCTTCTTTCATTTTAGCCAATCTGCTAGGTGTAAGGTGATATCTCAGAGTTGTTTTGATTTGCATTTCTCTAATTATTAGAGATTTAGAACACTTTCTCATGTGCTTATTGATACTTTTGATTTCTTTACCTGAAAATTGCCTGTTCATGTCTCTTGCCCATTTATCAATTGGGAAATGGCTTGATTTTTTATACAATTGATTTAACTCCTTGTATATTTGAGTAATTAGACCCCTGTCAGAGTTTTTCATTATAAAGATTTTTTCCCAATTTGTTGTTTCTCTTCTGATTTTGACTACCTTGTTTTTGTTTGCACAAAAGCTTTTTAGTTTAATATAATCAAAACCATTTAATTTACATTTTGTAATTTTCTCTGACTCTTGCTTGGTTTTAAAATCTTTCCTTTCCCACAGATCTGACAAGTAAACTATTCTATGTTCACTTAACTTATTTATAGTTTCCCTCTTTATATTCAAGTCATTCACCCATTCTGAATTTATCTTGGTGTAGGGTGTGAGATGTTGATCTAAACCTAATCTCTCCCATATTGTTTTCCAAATTTCCCAGCAGTTTTGTCAAATAGTGGATTCATGTCCCAAAAGTTGGGCTCTTTGGGTTTATCATACACTGTCTTGCTGATGTCATTTACCCCAAGTCTATTCCACTTATCCTCCCTTGTATCTCTTAGCCAGTACCATATTGTTTTGATGACTGATGCTTTATAGCAGAGTTTAATATCTGGTACTGCTAGGCCCCCTTCCTTCACATTTTTTTCATTATTTCCCTTGATATTCTTGATCTTTTGTTATTCCAAATGAAATTTGTTATAGTTTTTCCTGATTCAGTAAAGAAGTTTTTTGGTAGTTTGATAGGTATGGAGCTAAATAGGTAAATTAATTTGGGTAGAATGGTCATTTTATTATGTTAGCTCATCCTACCCATGAGCAATCAATGGCTTTCCAATTGCTTTGATCCAGTTTTATTTGTTTGGAAAGTGTTTTGTAGTTGTTTTTATGTAATTGCTGTGTTTGTTTTGGTAGATAGATTCCCAAGTATTTTATATTGTCTAGGGTGATTTTAAATGGTGTTTCTCTTTCTACTTCTTGCTGCTCCAATGTGTTGGAAATATATAGAAATACTGATGACTTATGTGCCTTTATTTTGTGTCCTGCAACTTTGCTAAAGTTGTTGATTATTTCTACAAGCTTCTTAGTTGATTCTCTAGGATTTTTTAAATATACCATCATATCATCTGCAAAGAGTGATAGCTTAGTCTCCTCATTGCCTATTTTGATATCTTCAATTTTTTTTCTTCTCTAATTGCTACTGCTAGTGTTTCTAGTACTATGTTGAATAATAGAGGTGATAATGGGCACCCTTGTTTTACTCCTGATCTTATTGGGAAGGCTTCTAATTTATCCCCATTGCATATGATGCGTATTGATGGTTTTAGGTATATACTGCTTATTATTTTTAGGAAAAGTCCTTCTATTCCTATACTTTTCAGTGTTTTCAATAGGAATGGATGCTGTATTTTGTCACAGGCTTTTTCAGCATCTATTGTGATAATCATGTGATTTTTGTTTGTTAGATTGTTGATATGGTCAATAATTGGATGGTTTTCCTAATGTTGAACCATCCTTGCATTCCTATTATAAATCCCACCTGATCATGGTGGATGATCCTCTGGATAACTTGCTGGAGTCTCTTTGCTAGTATTCTATTTAAAATTTTTGCACCTATGTTCATTAGGGAGATTGGTCTTTAGTTTTCTTTCTCTGTTTTTGATCTACCTGGCTTTGGAATCAGTACCATATTTGTGTCATAAAAGGAATTTGGTAGGACTCCTTCTTTGCTTATCATATCAAATAATTTGTATAGTATTGGGATTAGTTGCTCTTTGAATGTCTGATAGAATTCACTTGTGAATCCATCAGGCCCTGGCGATTTTTTCTTGTGTAGTTCTTTGATGGCTTGTTCAATTTCTTTTTCTGATATAGGATTATTTAGGTATACTATTTCTTCTGCTGTTAATCTAGGCAGTTTATATTTTTGTAAATATTCATCCATATCTCCTAAATTGTTATATTTATTGCCATATAATTGGGCAAAATAGTTTTTAATGATTGCCTTAATTTCCTCTTCATTAGAGGTGAGGTCTCCCTTTTCATCTTTGATACTTTCAATTTGGTTTTCTTCTTTCCTTTTTTTTATTAGATTGACCAGTACTTTGTCTATTTTATCTGTTTTTTCAAAGTACCAGCTTCTAGTCTTATTTATTTATTCAATAGTTCTTTTACTTTCGATTTTATTGATTTCTCCCTTGATTTTTTGTATTTCTAATTTAGTTTTCATCTGGGGATTTTTAATTTGCTCCCTTTCTAATTTTTTGAGTTGCATGCCCAATTCATTAATCTCTACCCTCCCCAATTTGTTATTATATGCACTCAGGGATATAAACTTTCCCCTGAGTACTGCCTTAGCTGCATCCCATAGAGTTTGGTAGGATGTCTCATCATTGTCATTCTCTTCAATGAAATTGTTGATTGTTTCTATGATTTCTTCTTTGACAAATTGGTTTTGGAGAATCATATTATTTAATTTCCAATTTGTTTTTGATTTGCCTGTCCAGGTGCCCTTACTAGTTATTATTTTTATTGCATTATGATCTAAGAAGATTACATTTATTATTTCTGCTCTTTTGCATTTGTTTGCAGTGTTTCTATGCCCTATTACATGGTCAATCTTTGTGAATGTACCATGTGCAGCTGAAAAGAAGGTGTATACCTTTTTGTCCCTATTTATTTTTCTCCACATATTGATTAAATCTAATTTTTCTAGGGCTTCATTCACCTCTCTTACCTCTTTCTTATTTATTTTTTGGTTTCATTTATTTAGATCTGAAAGAGGAATATTTAGATCTCCCACTAGTATGGTTTTACTATCTATTTCCTTCTTGAGCTCTGCCAGTTTCTCCTTTATGAATTTGGGTGCTATGCCACTTGGTGCATACGTATTGAGCAGTATTATTTCCTCATTGTTTATACTGCCTTTAATCAGGATGTAATGACCTTCCCTGTCTTTTTTAGTCATATCTATTTTTACTTTGGCTTTGTCAGAAATCATAATAGCCACTCCTGCCTTCTTTTTCTCATTTGACGCCCAAAAGATTTTACTCAAGCCCTTAACCTTAAACTTGTGTATGTCCACCCGCCTCATATGTGTTTCTTCTAGACAACATATGGTAGGATTTTTGGTTTCTAATCCACTCTGCTATTTGCTTCCATTTTCTCACTGAAACATTTTAAAAGCACAGAAGGGAAAAAAGAAGGGTTGTAAAAACCTTAGAGTCAGAGGACAGCTTTGAAAGTTACAAAATGTATTTATTAAATACTTAGAAGAAATAGTAAGCTGACTATAATAGATTTTCAGTTTTGCATACAATCTTTTATTGTTCTACTGTGCATATGAAAATGCTCATTTTAGTTTGTAAGTTCTGAGTAAACAAACAAATATTAGGAGTTAAAGAGAAATAAAAAATGTAATGTTTCTCAATAAGTACCTTAAGAACAGAAAGGTTTAAAAATTGTAATTATTAAATAATTCAAAGGAAGATAAAAACAGTGACTGAGGAACTGATATTAAAAAAGCATGCACTGCCTGGAATGAGAGGTAACCTTTTCTAAAGGCTTATTGTAGATTATTTTCTGCCTGACAAATCAAGTGTTTCTGAAGCCTTACTAATCCCTCCAGGAAACAGGCTCTTAATCCTCGTGTGTGTGTGTGTGTGTGTGTGTGTGTGTGTATATACACATGTATATATGTATATGTATGTATGTATAGTTTCTCCTCTAGCCATCAGATGAAGCCTATGAATCCCTTTTCAAGATAATATTTTTAATTTTTAATTAATTAATATTAATCAATTTATTTTTTATTCAACATTGAGGAAAATGCTAAATTTCAGTTAGAAATTAGTGAAAATAAAGATATGTTTTTCCTATTAAAGTTCACAGACTCCCTGAATTTATCTTGAAGGCTATTGCTCTAGGGGCATTCCACCAAGAAAATATCTTCTCATCTCATTTTGATTGTAATGCTACTTTGAATATTAATATTTAAAGACATCTTACTTTCAATTAAGTGTCTTTATAATATTATAATTAATTCAGTGCTTTGTAATGTATTTATCATAATTTGGACAAAGAAAGAGAGAAAAGCACCTCAGTCATTTGGTGATACTTTGAAAAAACACCCAGAAACAAAATCAAGCCCTAGACTAACAGAATAAACACAAAAGATTCTGAGAAGCAAGGAAAGCAACTGTCCCAAAGTCCACTCACATTCCTTTGTAGCAGTAAAATGGGGCCACCGTCAGGTCAGACCAATCAGCATAGAGTAAGTAGTGTGGAAATAATGTTGTGTTGGCACTTGATTCAAATGATTTTGCAATGTGACACAAAGAACATGCTAATAGTTGCCTTGTTTTTCTAGGCTTTACTGAACAATATAAAGGTAAGTCAGCAAAATCTAGATGGCTCTACATAAACATGGCTGCTCCCTACAGTTCCCCAAACTCAGAGGTCAGTGACAGGCATCTGCTCTATCCAAACAGAGATTTCTGTGGTTAATCAAAGGATAAGTTTTGATTATAGGACTGGGAAAAAGACTTAAATGGAGTCCCTAGGCAAAGATTCATATACAGAAGGGATCTGGCTTCAAGCTCATTCCAGTCCAGATGGTGTTTATTTATCCCAAAGAGTGTTTTTTCCTCCCTGGAAGTCAAGAAGCAGATAAATTTCAATAGCTAGGCAGATACATGAAAACCTGACAATGTAAGGCTTGCCTACGAATACTTCCAAAATAGGATTTATAGATTAATATCAATGGAATCCAGTGTTCATTTAATTTACATCTCTAGTGTAGTATTACAACCCATTCTTTGTGTTAATTTACTTTTGCTTAGTTTGTCTTTTCTACTCTTATTAAGCTTCCATTCTCACCTTTCATTCATATAGCAAATAGTCATTGTCACGCATTCCATACCAAACATCAAGGCAACCAATTACTTAATACATAAGTAGACCTTAAAAATATACAAATATTATCCAAGTACATTCAGATTTAGAATTAGAATCTTGATTTTTTCTTTTGGTTTCCAAAGGATTCCTATTCCATAAGAAGAGCTGCCTTTTAAAAATCCTTCAAAATTAGGGTAGAAGCATTCATAAAATTGAGCTTTAAAGTCATTAAAAGTGTCCCTGCTCATCTAGAAATTGTCTCATAGTAAGGGAGGGGCATTACTTCTTGACTTGGAGCTGTTTATACATGGAGTCAGGCACCAGCAAGTTGTCAAAGACTTAAGGATATAACCTGACTGAATAAGTTTAAGAAATAATTCTTTAGGAAAGGGAAGGAGAAAATAAACAAGATAATACCTGACAGGGCCTCATTGTAGGCAAGTCATTTCAATTTTTTTCATTCATTTCTCATAATTCTGTAAAACAGGTAGTAAGAGCTCCAGGTGAGGAAACTTCAGGCTAAAAGAGAATATGTCTGGGACTGAGAAGCAGACACAGAACTTAGTTTTCTTATGAATTGAAGCTCACCACTTTCATTATATCTTGCTGCCTCATTATTTTAATCTCTGCTGATATTAATTTGATAATTGAAGATAGTACCAGATTTAGAGCTAAAAAATGCTATATATGGTTCAATCCCTTCATTTTACAGTTTAGAAAAAGAAATCTAGTGAAATGTCTTGCACAATTAAAACATTAAAAGGCTCCAAGTTTATGATGTCAGATAGCTGGGGAAAACTAGCTATCCAAATTCTCAAGGCCAAACAATATTGGAGAATAGTAATTCTTTAGATGTCTTTTTTTAGTTCTTAGAGACTCATTTCAAATAAAGTGACAAAGACAAGCTTTGTAGGGTTTTCAAATCTCAATACTGCTTACTTTCTAATTTCAGAATTATAACAATTGCTCTGAGGCTACATCCATTTTGAGATCAGACTGAGCTAAAAAGCAGAGCAACAAAAATTCACAAACTGTAAAGCCAACGAAAATGAGAGAGCAGTATATTCTGGTTATATTTCAAATCCTTTACAACCTTGATTTCTATTTTAGCAAATCTGTTCAGAAAATATATCAAAACCCAATTTCTCCTCTATTATACTTTGTGAAAAACTTAATGAATTCATAACCAAAGTTTGATGCCTGATTTTTTAAGTCCATGTGTGTAAAAAAATTCTTCATGGAGATTTATAAATTTGTTCTCCATTCAATGTGTAATAATTATATGGAGGCAGAGATGGGGATGGCTAAATAGAGATGTGACTTGTGGGTGTCACTCCCCTTTGAAAGAGGAGGAAGAAGACTATTTCTGTATTGCCAAAATCCTGGAAAGGAGGAATCAGAATGCAAGATCACAAAAGCTACATAATCTTGCCTATCTCCAAGAGAATTTATGACTAGAATTATACTTATTTTCCATTCCTAAATGTATTTATAATCTTATCAGTATTAGTGGTTGAAATGGAAGATCTTTTTCTTGATTGCTCTTCAGGGAAAGGGCAAAACTTACATTATATTCACTAGGTTAGCTCTTTGCACCAAATCCTGGTTCCAAAAAAATACCATAATAAAGAGAAAATAATAATAGTTAAACAAACTGATTTATCCAAGATCAATAAGAAACAGAAATTAAAGAAAAGATATGTAGAAACATAAAAATATTTTTAAATGTCTTAAGATTAAAGTCTTCTGCAGGTTATAAGATAATATCACAGTTCAAATCAGGGGAAAAAGAATTATTATATCCAGGAGAGACTCACTCTCAGTGGTCTCCAGAGTTTCAATCTTGGAAGTGAAAGACTTGATGGGGTGGGCTTCACAGTCACATATACTGTAATGATGATAATAACAGATAATTTGGAGAAGCAGATAAATGTGTCTGGGCCAATAGATCTTCAAGTCACAAACACTGATTGACAGGCTTCAGTGAGAAAGGAGGGGTTAGACACTCCTGGATCTCAAACCTCTCCCCCTCTAACAGTTGGAAATGGAGACTGGATAAGATTCTTCTGGTAAGTTTCTGTTATGACTGAACCCCAGTAATGTTCCCTTTCTTTAATTTATATTCCTCACAGGTCTGATAGAGGAATAAATAGAAGCTAGCTATATAACTGTTGAGGACAGAGATAAAACTGATCTTCTAAAACTGGCAGCTGATAGGATTCAAACTAGATGACCAGACTTGAGTTGTGAGTATTTCCCCAAATAATTTCCAGGCACAGATATTGAAGGTAAAGGTTATATTAAGAAGTAAAAAGGAAAACTACAGTAGTTAATGAAGGTATTTGAATAAGGAAAGGTGACCCTGAGCTGTTAGATTAAAGCTGCCCTTCACCCCCCCCCACCCAAGGAGGGGATGAAGGCACTTAACTGAACTTGTTAGATAATTTATATATCTAATCACTAAATCACTAGATAATTATTATATTGATATTGATGAGGCTTAATTGTAACAAACAGGCTAATCCTTGAGTAGAAACCACACTGGCTTAAGCCACAATGGCCACTCCGGTGAACCCCCAAGTCAAGACTGGAGTAGTAAGCAGAGTGTCTGCTCACTTCAACCCTCAGAAAGCAACTGCCAACTCCTCTCAACTGTCCCCTCACCCAGAGTTCTCCAGGGGGGTCCCCTGGAATTCTGGGTGAGGCTGTCCCTTTGCAGGGATTCCATGCATCCATCTCTACATAATACATAAGAGCTTCAGTTGGCTTTTTAAGTTTGAAACATGGAAAATTCATTCTACTTAATTCCCAGAGATTCCTTTGCCATATCTCTCTTCTCAAGTGTTTTTACAACCTTTCAATTCCCTTACATCAGGTAATGGACCCTCTTTATTCCCTATAAGGAATCATAACTCTTTCTATAACTATCTAGGCAGTCCTTCAGAATATTTACTAAAGTCTCCAATTGACAAATCGTCAAGGGACATGAAGAGGCAGTTTTCACATGATGAAATCAAAACTATCAATAAGAACATGAAAAAAGTGATCCAAATCCCTCCTGATTGGAAAAATGTAAATTAAAACAACTCTGAGGTACCACCTTACATCTAGCAGACTGTCCAATATGATAGTAAAGGAAAGTGATAAATGTTGGAGGGGATGTGGCAAAATTGGGACACTAAATACACTGCTGGTGGAGTTGTGAATTAATCCAATCATTCTGGAGGCCAATTTGGAATTATGCCCATAGGGCTTTAAATGAGGTGTCCATCGATTTCGAAATGGCTCAATAAATTGTGATAAATGTTGGTGATAGAATACTATTGTGTGGAAAGGAATAAAGAATTGGAGGATTTCTATGTGAACTGGAATGACCACCAAGAATGGATGCAGAGCAAACAGAACAGAACCAGGAGAACACAGAGACAGATATACTGTAGATCAATCAAATATAACTAACATTTCTAATAGGGGCAATGCAATGACCCAGGATAATCCAGAGGAATTTAGGAGAAAGAATGCTGTCCACATCCAGAGAAAGACCTGTGGAAGTGGAAATGCATTAGAAAAATATGTGATCAGGATGGTTCAACATTAGGAAAATCATCCACATTATTGACCATATCAACAATCTAACAAACAAAAATCACATGATTATCTCAAAAGATACTGAAAAAGCCTTTGACAAAATACAGTACCCATTCCTATTGAAAACACTGAAAAGTATAGGAATAGAAGGACTTTTCCTGAAAACAATAAACAGTATATACCTAAAACCATCAACAAGCATCATATGCAATGGGGATGAATTAGAAGCCTTTCCAATAAGATCAGGAGTGAAACAAGGATGCCCATTATCTCCTCAATTATTTAACATTGTACTAGAAACACTAGCAGTAGCAATTAGAGAAGAAAAAGAAATTGAGAGTATTAAAATAGGCAATGAGGAGACTAAGCTATCACTCTTTACAAATTATATGATGGTCTACTTAAAAAATCCTAGAGAATCAACTAAGAAGCTTGTAGAAATAATCAACAACTTTAGCAAAGTTGCAGGACACAAAATAAATGCACATAAATCATCAGCATTTCTATACATTTCCAACACATTAGAGCAGCAAGAGGTAGAAAGAGAAACACCATTTAAAATCACCCTAAACAATATAAAATACTTGGGAATCTATCTACCAAAACAAACAGCAATTATATGAAAACAACTACAAAACACTTTCCAAACAAATAAAACTGGATCTAAACAATTGGAAAGCCATTGATTGCTCATGGGTAGGATGAGGTAACATAATAAAATGACCATTCTACCCAAATTAATTTACCTATTTAGAGCCATACCTATCAAACTACCAAAAAACTTTTTCACTGAATTAGGAAAAACTATAACAAAGTTCATTTGGAACAACAAAAGATCAAGAATATCAAGGGAAATAATGAAAAAAATGTGAAGAAAGGGGGCCTAGCAGTACCAGATATTAAACTATACTATAAAGCAGCAGTCAACAAAACGGTATGGTACTGGCTAAGAGACAGAAGAGAGGATCAGTGGAATAGATTTGGGGTAAGTGACGTCAGCAAGACAGTATATGATAAACCCAAAGAGCCCAATTTTTGGGGCAAAAATCCACTATTTGACAAAAACTGTTGGGAAATTTGGAAAACAATATGGAAGAGATTAGGTCTAGATCAACATCTCACACCCTACACCAAGATAAATTCAGAATGGGTGAATGACTTGAATATAAAGAGGGAAACTATAAATAAGTTAAGTGAACACAGAATAGTATACTTGTCAGATCTCTGGGAAAGGAAAGATTTAAAAACCAAGCAAGAGTCAGAGAAAATTACAAAATGTAAATTAAATGGTTTTGATTATATTAAACTAAAAAGTTTTTGTACAACCAAAACAATGTAGCCAAGATCAGAAGGGAAAGAACAAATTGGGAAAAAATCTTTATAACAAAAACTCTGACAAGGGTCTAATTACTCAAATATACAAGGAGTTAAATCAATTGTATAAAAAATCAAGCCATTCCCCAATTGATAAATGGGCAAGAGACATGAATAGGCAATTTTCAGGCAAAGAAATCAAAACTATCAATAAGCACATGAGAAAGTGTTCTAAATCTCTAATAATTAGAGAAATGCAAATCAAAACAACTCTGAGGTATCACCTCACACCTAGCAGAATGGTTCAAATGAAAGAAGGTGAGAGTAATGAATGTTGGAGGGGATGTGGCCAAATTGGAACATTAATGCATTGCTGGTGAAGTTGTGAACTGATCCAACCATTCTGGATGGCAATTTGTAACTATGCTTAAAGGGTTATAAAAGAATGCCTGCCCTTTGATCCAGCCATACCATTGTTGGGATTGTACCCCAAAAAGGTCATAAACAGACTTGCACAAAAATAGTTATAGCTGTGCTTTTTGTGGTGGCAAAAAACTGGAAAATGAGGTCATTCCCTTCAATTGGGGAATGGCTGAACAAATTGTGGTATATGCTGGTGACGGAATACTATTGTGCTAAAAGGAATAATAAACTGGAGGAATTCCATGTGAACTGGAATGACCTCCAGGAATTGATGCCGATCGAAAGGAGCAGAGCCAGAAGAACATTTTACACAGAGACTGATATACTGTGGTAAAATTGAATGTAATGGACTTCTGTACTTTCAGCAATGCAATGACCCAGGACAATTCTGAGGGACTTATGGTAAAGGATGCTACCCACATTCAGAGGAAGAACTGCAGGAGAGGAAACACAGAAGAAAATCAACTGCTTGAATACATGGGTTGATGAGGACATGATTGGGGATCAAAATTACCACACCAATGCAACTATCAACAATTTGGAAATAGGTCTTGATTAATCACACATGTTAAAACCAGTGGAAATGCATATATGACCAGAGGACTGGGGGAGGTCAGGGGGTGAAGGGGAAAGTAAGAGCATAAATCATGTGACCATGTTAACTTTTCTAAAATATAAATATTAATAAATATTTAAAAAAAGAAAAAAGAAAAATGTGTGTTCAATTATGTAATGTGATAGGGATATGACTGGAGTTTTGATGTTAGAGGATCCCCCTACTGCAGATATGAATGACACAGATACAACCCAATGGAACTGCTTGTCAGATTCGGGAGGGTGGGAGAAAGTGGGGGGATGGAGGGGAGAGCAGGAATCATGAATCATATAACCATGGAAAATATTCTAAATTTTAAAAAGGGGGAAAAATAATATTTATGAAGGAAATATTACAAATACAACAAATTTAAAAAGTATTTTTTCTTCCTTCCCAACTGACCAGTTGAGAGAATCTGTAGTTCAAAGAATAAATCTGAAATAAAAAATAATTTCAATAAAGATAATGATAACAATGAGACAATATATCAAAATTCAAGAGGTACAGTGAAAACAGTTGGGAAAAATCTTATATCTTTAAATATTTTCATCCATAAAATGGAGAAAGTACAGATCAACTGGGCATGCAACTAAAAAACATAGAAAAAGAACAAATTTTAAATCTCCAATTAAATGCCAAAATGGAAATCCTAAAAATCAAAGGTGAGATTAATAAAGTTGAAAGAAAATCACTAAAATAGTAAAATTAGAGAAGAACCAATAAAATAAATGAACCATTGATTAATTTTATTAGAAAGAAGAAAATCAAATTACCAGCATAAAAAATGAAAATGGTGAATGTACTACCAACTAAGATAATGCAAAAGTTATTTTGCCTAAGTACATGTCAATAAATCTAATGGCCTACTGAAATGGGTGAATTATTTACAAAACTATAAATTTCCTATATTAATATAAATGTTAATAGAATACTTAAATAATTAAAGAAAAGCAATTGCATAAGCCATCATTAGTGGCTTTCTAAGGGAATTCCCTTAGAAAACATCTCTAAGACCAGATGATTTCACAAATGAATTCTACAAAGCAATTAAAGAACAATTAACTTCAATACTATATATATTTGGAAAAACAGGCAAAGAAATACTAATGAATTATTTTTATGGTATAAATATGAGGCTGGCATATAAACCAGGAAGAGGAAAATCAGAGAAAAAATATTTAGACCAATTTCCCTAATGAATATTGATGCAAATTTTTAAATAAAATAGTAGTAGCAAGGAGATTACAGCAATATGACAAAATTCTTACATTGTGGCCAGGTGAGATTTATATCAGGAATACATGCAAGAGTTCAATATTTCAAGTTCAATATTTAGAAAACTATCGGCATACCTGGCCAAATCGATGAAAGAACAAATAGAAATAATAATTATCCTAATAGCTGCAAAAAAAAACCCAAAACTTTGAAAAAATAGAATACTCATTACTATTAAAAAAGATTGGAAAACAGAGTAACAAATGGAGCTTTCCTGAAAGTGATAAGTAGTATCTATCTAAAACCATTAGCAAGCATTATCTGTAATGGGGATAAGCAAGAAACCTTACAGTAGGATCAGGTATAAAACAAGAATGCCCATTATCAAGCATTAGATTGTTCAATGTGTAATAGAAATGCTAGCTCCGGTAATAAGAGAAGAAGAAATTGAAGAAATTTGAATAGGAAATGAAAAAACAAAATTATCACTCTTCATAGATGATATGATGGTATACTTGGAGAATGCTAGAGAATCAGTTAAAAACTAGTTGAAATAATTACCAGCTTTAGCAAAGTTGTAGAATTAAAAAATAAATCCACACAAATCATCAACATTCTTATATATTAGCAACAAAGTCTTTCATCAAGAGTTATAAAGAGAAATTCCATTTAAAATAACTGAAGAAAATATAAAATACTTGAGAGTCTATCTGCCAAGAGAATCCTCAGAATTATATGTGCACAATTAAAAAGGCAGTTTTCGCACAAATAAAATCAGATCTAAACAATCAGAAAATTAATTGTAATGAGTGTGCTGAAGCAATATGATAAAACTGGTAATTATATCTAAATTAATTTATTTACTCAGTGCCATATTAATCAAAATACCAAAAACTTATTTTATAGAGATGGAAAATGTGTAAGAAAATTCATATAGAAGATTAAAAAGTCAAGAATATAAAAGGAATGGATGAAAAGAAATATAAAGGGAGCTAAATACTGAATCATATAAAGAAGATACTTTCTCTTATGTAGAAGATAGCTAGGCCTGAGCTCAGATTTTTCTTGTTTGTTTTTTCCTCCATTTTATTTAATTATTTTTACATATTGACATAACTTAAAGTACTCATTTTCTGACATTTTGATATCTATGTTCTATCCCTTCTTTCTACTTCTCCACCCTCCCCAAGAAATCAGGTAATATGATATAGATTGTACTAGTGTTATAATACAACACATATTTTCTTGTTGTGAAAAAAGACACATATTGTTTACACCAGAGAAAAATTCATGGAGGAAATGAAGTGAAGAATTCTATGCTTCAATCTGTAGTCAGAATCCATCAGTTCTTTCTATAGCCAATTTCTTTTTTTTTAATTTTCCTTATTTATTCAGGCCCCTTCCACTTCTCTATATACCATAGATGGTATTATTTGGCAAAAAATATATAGATCATGTCACTCATGCTTCATAAACAATAATTTGCCACTACTCTCCCATCAATCCTTTCTCTGATTGTCAGCTTTAGCTATGGGTGATTTTTTAAAATGTCATTGTAACAGTTAATTTCTAGTCTCATTCCCTTCCTATACTTGTACTTATAAGATATATTCCACCAATTGAAATAATTAAACTTCAAGATTAGTTGTTATTATGTTGATTCACTTTGATGATTTATTTTAGTAAGTTAGTCCTTAGCTATCAGTTAAGTCAAGCAAGTCTAAATATTTTCTTGGAAATTACTTTTACTTCTAACAGGAACATCCAGTTAACCATTTAGTCAAAGAATGGCTTTGAAGAAAAGAATATACTTCATTGAATAAGAGTAGTTATTATAATCTGAAGAGTTATGTAACCTTAGATATCACGGATTTTAACCTCCCTTTCTGTCAGCTATCTGAAGCCCTTGCAACCACAAAACCACAAAGCTCTCAGCACTTGTCTTGCTGACAACATCAGTTCACAGACTAATATATTGTAAGTATGTCAGAAATTTTTAAATCTTCAACTACTCTGTAATTTTGAGTTGTATCTAATACATCCTCTTAAGGTACTAAAATATTTTAAATTTCCTTGCAATTCTTCCCTTCTCTGTAAATTTTTAGCAATGACACTTCCTACTGTAAATCCTCCCTTTTGTAAATTCATTTTTTATCTTAAAAAGAAGCCCTGTACATTATTCATTTATCACTGATCTAACTGGGAGATCAGTGGCCACTGATCTAATATAACATTCTGACTTACATTAAATCAATTAAGCTTGGAATCTTGTCTTTCCCAATCTTTTCCTTTATAAGTGAATAAATTTATTTTTAACACCATGTAGGTTTTGGATATTCATGTGAACTGCTTAAATGTAGCTCATAGGAACCTTTGATAGATTTCTGTGAAATCTTGTCCCCCCTTCTCCAGAAAAAAATATGATTCCTACTTGATGGGAGCAAGTAAATAGTCCAGAAGGCTGGCAATCAGTTCTCTAAGTAGAACTGGAGTAGAGTTATACCTATCTGACTCCCTAAATATTGCTAGATTAACAGCATGATTACATCAGGACAAAAAGAAAAAACCCAGCAGCTTCTCTTAAAAGGTGAAACCTTACAACCACCAGCTTGATCCCTTCCCACCAAACACAGGTTATATAAAAGACCATTTCAAATAGCAAGAAAACCTATTTATCCAAGTATATAGCAAACAGAAATCAGGGAAGTTATACATTATGCACATTAAAATAATGCCAAAAAACACACAGAATGAATGAGTTCTTCCTTCTGGGAAAAAATATCTCATATCAACTAAGAGAGAGGTTTCAAACTCACTTAAGAATAAATTTCCTGATGTCTCTAGGGAATCAAATCAGGGACATGATGATTATACAGTTTCCACTGCATATATACAAGAAAGTATTTTATTTTTCCTTTCTGCAGTGTCTTGAAAACATTCTTAAACTATCTTTATCTCTCTCAAATCTAACTGTGACAGACAAGTTGACCTTCTCTCCATCAACTGAGTCTTATTCAAAATGTCCCTAGCTTGGCTGCAAATAAAGATTATAAAATCAATGCTTGAGTCTGATGAATATATTTTTTCTCTAAAGACACTGATAAAACAGCATTTTTTTCTCTACAACCTGAACAAGAGACCTCAGTTCTTTGGTGTGGTGGAAGTTGAGGAAGATAGGAGTGGACATTAGTACAGTTCCATGATGCTGCAGGAAACAACTTTGAAAAATTATTAGGATTAGTATTACACCAAAGTACTGGGCATACATCTTCCTTAATATTCTTTTCTCCCTGACTCCATTTCCCATCCTTTGCTGAATAAAAGAGTGAATTTTAGGATGCTTATTCAAATACTATTAGGAATTTAAAGACTAGCCCAACTACTGGACCAGTTGATCATTCTTTCTCTTCATTTATTTCTCTCACTTCTTTGCAAGTCCTACAGTAGATAGGCAGAAAACCTCACTTCTAACTCTACTTGTCTTGCTCCTGAGTAGTTTTTTCTAAGGATTCCTGGGGAGCATATTCATGATTAATCTCTCTTTTATAAGCATGGCTCAAGGATATATGGTAGAGAGGAATTAGCAGTCTCTAAATGTCCCAAAGTAGATTGGGACTTCTGTTAGAAACTAGGAACTTGTCCCTTCAGAAATAAGGGTATGGTCTGTGGCCTGAATAAGATGTCTAGGTAAAGAAACATATGGAAGGAGAAGTTAGCTAAAGTCCAGCACAACTCTACTCTTCAGTCCTTCATAACCCTGTCATCAAGCACTGAACATAATCCTGGGGACGTGGGGGGATAAATACAAGCCCAGGAAAGGGGCCACGACTCCCTGTTTAAAAGAAGTTCCACAACTGAGAGTTACTTATTTAACCACCATAGCTATCTATTTTTATGTTGCCACTTTAAAGGACAGTTGATTAGCAGTTGGTAGTAAATTCTTTAAATGTAACACTGAGATTTGACAGTCCTTAATGAAAAATGAGATGACAGACTCACCAACAGTAGTCCAGGGTCAAATATACCTTACTCCAGGGGCAAATATACTTCAATAAATAGAGACATCCAAGAAAGATTGCATTGCTCCCAGGCATTGAAGAAGCTCATTGTTTACATTTACCTGGTTCTACAGTCAGTTTATTCTGATGCTTGCTTTTAATGGCTGTCATTGCCTTAACAAAATAGCTCATAAAGTTGTGTATTTCCAAATGAAATTGGTGGCTATACTTACTAAATCCTTGATATTTATTTTTTAATCCCCTTAAACATTTATGCATTAAGTATTCTATTGAAATTTGGCTAGTAAATTTTTATCTTCTCTAATGTTAATCAATTATTCCTGAAAACTGTTCCTGAAATACAAGTGTTGACTTTCTTTTTAGCAAATGGATTCAAAACCTACTTTAACTTTTCATTGGGAAAACATTTTAACAGATCTGAAAAATAATCTCTCTCTCTCTCTCTCTCTCTCTCTCTCTCTCTCTCTCTCTCTCTCACTGTATGTATATATATATATATATATATATATATATAATTTTACAGGTGACATCATTTTCAGTATTGAATCACATAAATAAAGGCCCAAACTTTACAAAAATCTCTTCTCCAAAATATCCTCTCAATGGCATGATTTCTTCAAAAAAAGTCATTACTTTCTCAATGATTGTTAAAACTTTTCCCTAAAAAACAAGACCTTATTTAAGCATATAACACTAAAAGTATTTCTTTAGCACATAAGTAGTAAAATTATATGAACAAAACACTTCTCAAAAGGAATGCAAACACTGAAGGCTACAGTAAATCAATAATAAAAAGAAATAAACATCAAAACTATGCTGTTTCACTTGCAAATTGGAAAAGATAACAAATGGTAAGAAAAATCAAATTTGGAAGAATTTTGGAAAGTAGACAGACTTTTGTTGGAGATGCAAACTGGCTCAAATATAGTGGGAAAAATTTAATTATACTAACCAAGTAACTATAATGTCCATCTCTTTTGATTCAAAGATTCTACCACCAAGCTTATGCCTCAAGGAGGTCAATGATAGACATGTTTAAAGCACAACCTATGGTAGTAAATAACTGGAAACAAAGCATAAACCCATTAATTGTTTTTGACATCACAAGGAGTAATTAATCTCCTTCTGTCCAGTTCTAGATTTTAAGAAATTATTTTGTTTATTGAGTCTTTTAAACTTACTCTTCCATTTGGCAAATTCTATGTTTCTTTGGTAAATTTCTGAACATCTTTATTCTGTGTGACCAATTCAGCTTTTAAAGAAATTCTTCTTTAGTGGATTTCTGTATCTCTTTTACTATTTGGCCTTTTCTCTTTTTAAAAGTATAATTTTATATAAAAATAGATTTTTTTTGATGTTTGCTCATTTTCTCAGTCTTTTTCTCAACTTTTATAATGATATTAAAGTTGTGCTCTGTTCCCAGATTAGGGTAGTTTCTCTCCTAAACAATAATTTTTTTTCCCTAATGCTATCCTTAGCATTAGTTCTTATGTCTGCAGGTTTCAGTTCTTCTACAGCACCATGATCTAAGGACAGGTGTGGTCAATGCTCTCCTGGCCTGTACTCTGATCTATGAGCAACTACAAACACTCTTCTTTTCTCTGGAACTTTGACCCAGGTACCTGATCCTGTTGATCATCTCCCTTGCCCTGGTGCTACAACCCATGACTGTATATGGACAATAAAACAGTCTTGTACTAATATCCATCAAAAGATTCCTTGTAATCTCCTTCTGACCAGTTTCCTAACCCCTTATGTCCTATCAGTTGAGAGCTCTAGAAACTCCCTCTGGTTACTACTTCAGGACCCCAAAGTGCCTACCGTTGGCTTATACTGGGCATAGATCTGCTGCTGTCTGCCTTGTGCTAGGAGTCAGGGCCTCACTGATCCCATGAAGCAAAGCTTTGACCCTGGCAGGAGTGTGGGGTTGCCTTGATGCTGGCTTGCACTACAAGCCTCACTGTTGGCTTTCTCAGTGTTGCCTGTGATGCACTGTTTTCTTCACTCACCCATGGAGACAAATTTTTCCTGATGATTTTCTTGAGCTGAAAAATTGTGTAACCCCAACTCTTTGTTGGTTATACCACTCCAGAATTCATTTTGAGGCATTATGTTAATATTGTTCAGAAGAGAATTTGAAAGAGTTTTGAGATTCCTGCCTATAACTCCAATCCTCTTTTTTGGCATTACTTTATGTATGCCTTAAAATGGAAAAAAAGAACAGGGAGTTTGAGAAAGATAGACAACTTGCCATTTTCTTGGGTTTTCTCAAATAAAGTCCCATAATTTCAAAACATTTATATGAAAATTCTATATGAGAAACACATATATATGTATTAATATAGATGTACATGAATAGATTATATGTGGGTATACAATCAATATGAGTTAAAAATAAATATTTATATATAAATATCATCTATTTAACAAGACTTTACTATTGCTCTCTTCAATTATTTCTTCCCAATTAAGCAATTTTTCAAAAGACAAAAAAGAAGACTATCATAACAAATATTCATATTCTAGCAAAAAAATTCCCCAAATTGCATGTGTTAAAAATATATGATTTATTTTGCATTT
>NC_058130.1:297127337-297158908 GCF_016433145.1 Gracilinanus agilis | reverse complement strand
GGACATGAATGGGAAATAGACCCTGAACAAGGACACTTGTTACAACCAGTGGAAATGCGCGTTGGCCATGGGTGGGGGGATAGCGGGGGGGGGGGTGTGTGTGAAGGGGAAAGTAGGGGCATAAAGAATGTAAACAGATTTAAAACAAATAGTAATAAATGTCTAAAAAAATCCAATAACTCCAAGTATCTTATTTTATGAGGTTTATTAATCATCACTTGTAGTAGATTAAACTAAATAAAATAAATAAAATAAATAAATAAACTAAAAGAAATAGAAGTTCAAACCTAATTATCTAACAAAAAGTAAAACCACATGTGGAGATTCTCCTGTCTGGCATAAAGCCAGTTTTCCCAGCCACCATCAGGGAAAAGAGAGAGAGGGCAGAGCTACACAAAACTTATATCTTTTCTATGTTAGTTACATAACATAGATACATAACAGGTGATGCTGGAAGAAAGAGTCCCTAGGGAGCAAAATTCTATCCACACAATCCCCTGTAGAAAGTAAGTAAGGGATAGAGTAAATTTCATAGATTAGCTTTAAGAGGAAAGGAGCAGAATTTGGATACAAGCCCTGGAAGAAGATTATGATAAGGAGAAAAGGATTCTGGTAGTTTTTACTGGAAAGTAACTGTCACTCTGGATCTGGCTTTGACTGAGCTGGGAAAGAGGATTTTGCTCTGGCATTTTCACTGGGATTCCTAATCTTGTGGAAAGATGAGTGATTCCTGGGTTTGGAGACGACCTGCTTATTCCCTAAAGTACAGAGACCATCTGCCTGAGATCCATCTGACAGAAATCCAATTGGGGAAGGTAAAACCCAGAGTTTGGTCATTTGGGAATCTGGGAATTAATAGGAGCAAATCCAGGCTTTAGGTAAGGGCTCAAATACATCTGTGTGTCCTTCCTCTTTATCCTTTTTTGTAATCCATTTTAATTAGGTGAGTTTTGGCAAAAGTTTACATTCAAAATAAATGCGTTCAACCCCCCACAGTTCAATCCACTACATCCCAAAGTTCATTCTGAATCTTTTGGTGCAGTGTGTGGGTTCTGCAGGTATCTTCATGGCACCTTCTTCAAACAGTTCACTTTCTTGATTCAGGAAAGTAGCAAGTTTCTTAACCTAAAATTACTCTCAAACAAGAAAAAATTTTTACAAATCTAGAATTTTATGACAATAATACAATCTTCCCTGAGGAGGGTGTTGATCAGCACATGGATCAACCAAGGATACATGGCTATGTTAGGAGGTATATGATTCAATTGTCAAAAGAAAAGAAAAACATCAAAACCCCAAATAAAAAATTAAAAAGTAACTTCTGGATAAAACAAAAAATATCAAAGTCTCAAGTGTAACAATTCTAAATAAGGAAGAATAAATCTATAACAAGTCCTTGAACCAGGGCCCAATTAAAGTTGCTTATGTCTCATAAGCCTGTGAAAGCAATTATGCACTTACCCAATCAGCAGCCAGGGCTACAGAAAATTTCCACACTATGAAAGAGAAAAAAGGGACTAGGTTTTGAAGCAGAAGGGTAATATTATTCCCTTGTTGGATTTTATCTTTGGTCTCAGGGATAGAGGATCCAAAATGGTAGTCAAACTGAGATACTTAGTAGAAGTCTGGATCTGGCATGAGGGAATCCTGCATTTGACTTTCCAAACAGATGCTTCCTTGAACCCCAAAATAAGTTCGAGTCCCCTGTCTTGGTGCAGAATTTCTTCAATCCTACCAGGATTGGTTGCTCTCCTTGAACTTGTGCTCCTAGGCACTGTGCAGGTTAATTCTGTGCTCCTTGGCACTGTACAGTGGCTCTTTTGTGATCCCTTGTCTTGGAATCAGACAGAATCATTTACTCAAAGTTGCATAATATTTAATAATCAATAGCAGGTTTCTATAGTCTAAAGTTTTGGGATATGCATTGACATTAGGGCTAATGGAAATTTTAAACTTATCCTAGTGCAAAATCAAAAAACCATTAATACCAGTAACATGTGCTTCAAGTACAAAAAATGAGAGAAAAAGAAAACTCAAATACTCTATTGCATATACAAGGGAAAACAATAATACTTTTTAAATTCAAAAATATATATTTCACATTCCTTGAAACACTGTGTTAGCCAAGCAGAGGCACAATACAAAGGTTTCTCACTTAAAAATGAGATCCAATTCCTTTCTAACTTGGCCATGATCCACAATGTGAATGCACATGATTTTCAACAAGTAACAACTTTTTTAAAAACAATAGTTCAGCAGCTAATGCACATTCAAAGAAGTACCAAAATCTGCCAAATCATAAGAATCCATTTAATGACAAGAGCAAACAAACCTGCTATCATAGGATTCAAATGAGTCTCTGTGTATCTGCTTGCTGTGTGACATTTTAAAAAATCTTTGAAGCTCATGGATACTTGTCACAAGTTCTGCAGATCTAGTCAATCTTTCAACCTTGGTGAAGATATTTCTAACAAAATCTATTATTGCCATCATTCCAAAATGTGGTAGGAGAAACCAGAAAAACCTTTGTATTGCTGATGAAAACTTTTTGAGTCTAAAATGTCATCAAGAATCTATACACGCAGAAGGTCCTGGGTTCGATCCCCAGTGGAACCAATCAGGAGCTATCAGTTGTGTTTGGGGGCAGCTGGGTAGCTGAGTGGATGAGAGCCAGACCTAGAGACCGGAGGTCCTAGGTTCAAATCTGGTCTCAGACACTTCCTAGTTGTGTGACCCTGGGCAAGTCACTTGACCCCCATTGCCTACCCTTACCACTCTTCTGCCTTGGAGCCAATACACGGTATTGACTCCAAGATGGAAGATAAGGGTTTAAAAAAAAGAATCTAGATCATTCTGGTGGAAGGGTAGAGTAAGCTGAAGAATTACAAATACAAAAACTATCCAGGAGCCACTAGGCTCCATGGGAAAAGCTCTCTCTTGAGGGAGAGAATACAATAGTGCTATTATACTTCACTTCAACTACTAAAGGTCCCTTACCTCTTGTAACACACAACTCAAAGATAGGCAAATGATCAGTCAGAAGTAGAGGTGCTTCTAGATATCTGAAAATCACTTCTGAACACCCCTTAAAATCAATTGAGAAGGGGCAGCTGGGTAGCTCAGTGGAGTGAGAGTCAGGCCTAGAGACAGGAGGTCCTAGGTTCAAACCCGGCCTCAGCCACTTCCCAGCTGTGTGACCCTGGGCAAGTCACTTGACCCCCATTGCCCACCCTTACCACTCTTCCACCTATGAGACAATACACCGAAGTACAAGGGTTTAAAAAAAATCAGTTGAGAGTTTTATCTCATTAGATTTTCCAAAGATCAGGTTGTAACCAGTTTGATGGAGTCCATCATCATATATGTGGCAATTAATAAAGGGAAAAAGGAACAAAAGGCCATTAAGGCATGTGACCTCGATGGATCTGGTGACAAACCCAACACTTATAAGGACCTATGATTTTGACATGGAAAAGAGTTTGTCCAAGTTGTTTATGGACTTCATAATGGTATTTTCTCCAGTCTAGTCATATGGGAAAGGTACAAATAAAGTCAATATACATACAGCTAATGGCCAAAACACAGTAGCAGAAAATGATATAGTGTTACAAAATATTATATCAGATGAATATGTGAACTTAAAAAACAAAATTAAATCTTAAAACAAGCAATCAGCAAATACAATATATGTGATAGGGTGTGAGCCATGAATTCAAGAGTCCTTTTCTCCAATTACAATAGCTGCATTACAGAAATTTCTTCACTATTTGGAGGAGAACAAACTAAAACAATTAACATCAACAAAGTAAATGGAGTACGAAAAGGCTTAAGATTCACCTCCAGACTCTTTAAGGTTCCTTCCCCTCCAAAGTATCATCATCCATCTAGATTCCTTTGGTCACACTTCTGGGGTTCTCAATATCTGCACTGAGAATAGTGTGGGCAAACACCATTTTGGATGTGTTGCAGAGACTGGGCAAACCAAAATGGCAAAGAGGTGTAGGGAGATGAATCTTCCCTCTGAACCCCAAGATTACTCAAGCTAACAGCAAGAACAAGTGCACCCAGGAATGGCAGCAAGAAAAATACATCCTAAAACTTTGAGCTGTGCAAGATTGGTAATGCTTTCCAGGAATGAGAGCTGTTTGAGATAGGCAGGAAACTGGGCCATGCTTGCAATTCTACTCCCTGCCCATAGGTGGCGATACCCTAGTATGTACTGGGTAAAAGTTAAGAGATTTGGAAGAGTAACCTTCCTTCCCCTTCCCCCCCACCCCCAGAGTAAAAACACCAGGGAGCCACTTGCTTCCACTGACATGTGGGCAGGGGATTGCTGCTCCCCTTGATTGCTTTCCCCAACTATGTGGGCAGAGAACTAAGAGGGTGGAAGCCTGCCCACAGGTGAAAGCCCTGAGGAAGCTAATTGTTGCCTAAAAGAAACAACCAGGCTTTCAAGGCAGCAGCAAGCTATTATTAGCAATGTAATGGGAAGGGAGGACTTATACTTCACTAGCCATGCAGAAAATGGCTTGCAAGGACCCCCAGCCAGGATCTGGTCAAACATGGGAGGCAGTGGCAGTGGCATCAGCAGCAACAGCAATAGCAGCAGGGGTGGGCAGGCAGGCGACTGCAGGCTTTTAAGATTAATCTGTCTTTTTGTCTATTAAAAAAATTGCTCTACCAACTTAGAGAGGAGCAAGGGTCCTAAACTCCAGACTACTGGTTGCCAACAATGTAAAATTTAAATTAATATCCAATAACTCCAAGTATTATATTTTTACAAGATTTATTAATAATCATTTGAAGTAGAAAGAAAATAAACTAAAAGAAATAGAAGTTCAAATCTAATTATCTAACAAATAGTAAAACTACATGTATAGATTCTCCTGTCTGGCATAAAGCAAGCTTTCCCAGCCACCATCAGGGGAAAAGAGAGGGCAGAGCTACATAAAACTTATATCTTCCCTACATTAGTTACGTAATGTAGATACTTAACTGGGGATACTGGGAGAGAGAGAGTCTCTGGGGAGCAAAATTCTATCCACACAGGTGGAAGAGTAAAGAGAGATTTTCTCTTCTTAATTTCTTTCCTTGATGGGCTATGGCATCTAGCAGTGGAGCCCCTTGACCACAAAAAGACATCCCTTCCAACAGTTGGAGAGTCAGTTTGAAGGAGTTAGAACCACAGGTAAATGAGTAGAAATGTATTCTTTAGCCAGACAAATAAATGGAGCTTGTTTCATAGTCAAAAACAGTTTGAAGAAACAAAATCTCTACCATCAAAGAAGAAAGATGCCTGAATTTAAGATAGATCTAGCCATGGCAACTTGAAGTTAAGTTACAGAAATAATTCCATGAAGAAAAGAATTTTTTTTTGCCTTACACTGCTGGTAAAGGCTTTAATATATGTTGTTTTCCTTACGAGTATGTATCCCTACTATTGTCTCCTTACAATGTAACTATTCTTCCCATGGATACTGTGATCAATGGAAAAAACTAGCTTCAGGATTATTGGGTAAATATTTGAAGGAAGAAAGGAAATATTTATTAAGTGCCTACAATGATATAGGTAAATGCTAAATAAATGTTATTTCATTCTTATAAAAACTATGTGAAATAGGTATCATTATCATCCCTATTTTATAGCTCAATAAGCTGAGGTGAGATTAACTGACTTACCTATGGTCTGAGGTAAGATTTAAATGTAGGTTTTCCTGACTCAAGTTCCTTTGTCCTATCCCCTGAGATATCTAGCTCCTTGTAGCTACTATTCTTCCTGTGTTATCTTAGTAAATGCACTTATTAAGAGCTAAATCTGTCTATTGGCTGACTGTTAAAAGGGAACATCAGAATCAGAGTTTAGGAGCTATAGTGGTAGAAGCCTATTAGACAAACATTTCAGACTCAGAGTAGCAGCTGTCTTGTCAGGGGAGCTCAATCCACAAATGTGAGTGCATCTTGAGGGAATATTTTAGAAGGGGTACAACATATTTATCAAAGATATAATGAATCTTCTAATGAAATGACAAAACAAATGCTATTATGAATTAAGCTAAGGAACATTGAGAGGCTAACAGACAGAAATAAATAAGACATTAGATGCTAACCTCCAGAAGTAACTTCATGGCTTCAGTGAATGTTTGTTTTCTCAATGAGAATGCATTCACTTCTGTGATTAAATGCAAATTTTGATCTCATTTGAACCCTCTATTAATCCTGGGTGAGGTAGGTGTTACTTTTTATCATCTCTATTTTTGCAGATGGGGAAACTAAAGTTAAATGACTTTCCCAAGGACACATAACTAGTACCAAAGTTTAGATTTGGATTTAAATCTTCCTGATTTTAGATATTTTACCAGCCTCAATGCCTAAATGCTTTCTCAGTGGGAAATTTTTTGTTTTGCTTTTTTTTGTTTTGTTCTTTGAGAGTATAACAGGAGCATTTACACTGAGGAATATATTTTCTACAGAAGACATAATCATCAATATCCAAACTTCTTCAGAAGCAAACATAATTCCCCTCCTTCTTTGTGTTAGCTCAATCTCTGAGGAGTGAAAAGGGCATTCATAATGTAGCTTGTTTCCCACATCCAAGCACAAACCCCATTTCAGACTTGAGTCCACAGACACCCTGACTTCTCAAGGGTTCCATGACAGCCTTGCAGACAAGAATACCACCCCTCTTGTCATCCTGGCTCCAAGGTCTCTATGGCTTCCACTCCTAGCCCCATGTATCTGAAACTGATGTCAAAGTAGAAACAAACACTCCCTGGCTCATTTTTCAGAGCCAGGAGTGGTCAGGAATAAGGGTGAGGAGGTGGCAGTACAAGTGGAAGAATAAGGGAAGAGAAAGTACCTTCTTCCTCTCACCATTCAGGTCATGGCAGCACAGAAGCTAGGAGCAGAGTTGAAATTGAGAACCACCAGGTTGGACTCACCAGGACCATCAGAAGAGGCAACATCACCCACCTGAGGACTCAGAAGCCTCCAATTTAGGTTTCTTGAGCATGCTCAAATCTTGGTTACACTATCAGCCTTACAGTCTCTAGTAAAGAGAAAGAATTATCGCCTTGAACATGATAGAAATTTTTGGCAGAAGATGACATTAGAAACTACTGAGGATTTTGAAAAATGGAAGAGATCATCCTAATATAGTTTCATGAAGATATGGACAACATTATCTTCTGCAGACTGACTCTCTCCTTCTTTCCCCCTTTGAAACACCATTAGCAACACCAACAAGAACAACAGCAACAGAGTAAGTAGCAACAACAGGTACAACAAATAACAAGCAGATCTTGCTAACTTTGGAACTTGGAGAAGGGGGAAAATGAAATAAATATGTCAAGAGTTTAAAGCTTGGGAAATATAGTATAGTGGGAAAAGTAGCATTTAAGTCAGGAGCCTATCGCCCTTAGTATTTTTATCCTTACAGCAAGTCAGCCTGAAATGGGTCATGGTTGCCCCATCTGTAAAATTAAGATAATCACAATACCTCACATTTGTATAGCACTTTGCAGTTTTTAAAATGCTTTATTATATTCAATTTCAACTAATTTTCACAATAACCCTGTGAAGTGAATTTTCATTCTAAAGGTGAAGATAAGGAATCAAAAAGTGACATTGCATGCCCAAGTTTATACAGCTAGAATTATACTAGGACCTAGGTTTTCAAACTGCAGTCTGGTGTTATTTCTGAGCCACCATGCTGTCTGAAGGTAAAGAGTTGGACTAGATAATACCTCAAACTCCCCGAATTTCTGAAATAGGAGTAACCAAATTAAGATTTATGAGATGTTCCCATTACAATTGAGAATCTCTACAAATAACCCATTTTAATTCAGGGAAGGCAAATTAACCCAGCCAAAAAAATGTCTTGAATGCCCTATTAATATGAATGCCGTGTAAGTTATGAGCATGATTGGTGCTTCTCAGGAGCAAGCATTTTTTTTCCAAATTAGTTTGGTCATTGCTTGATATGGAATTACTTTTTTGGTAATTAAAAATATTCTGTCTCACTCCAAAATATATTATTTTAAAGAATAACTTTAAAAATCCTATGTTGAGAGGATATTAACAAATTTTATTTGCCTCAACAAATTGGTTTGCATTTCACAAATCTCTTTATTATTTTAAATAGAAAAAATAATGGTTAACATGACAAAGGAAATAAGGGGAATAAGCAAGATAACTTTTACTTAAAGTGTTCAGAAATGTATTCAGTTCTAACATTTCAAAATATTCTTTAGAAATGAAGCTAAAATTTTTATAGGCTATTTTTCTATACTGTGAAAGAAATGGGTTGTCAAAAACATTTCCAGGGTGAATTTCTGAATGACAAGAATAAATAAACTCCAGAGAGAAATATCATTTCTAATTCTCCATGAAGTAGGTTTAAAATTTATCACAAAATCATTTTAATGACGCTTCTGCAGTTTTCTGAGTGACAATGATATTTAATGAGAGGACTTGTAGCACCATCTTATTATTTCAGAGATCATTGTATAGTTCTTAAAGAATTCAAAATCTTATATAATGGCATCTATTTCTATTTGAAATGGTATAGGACACTGGAAATAGAAAAATAATAAAACATTCTACAAAATTTGCCTGCCTAGAATTGGGAATTAATCCTATCCTTTTCAGTTTTCAAAACTCAGTTACCTATTGTTGAATATCAATTGCTTGTGAGGTGAAGTCCTTTTTAAAGGAAAAAAAGTTACATCAGAAAATTTTTGAATGTCTTTAGAATTTCAAAAATAGATACTAGAAACTTGAACATCTTAAGCATTTGCTTAATTCAAAATCATATAAAAAGTGGCAGAAACTAAAGAATGAAAATAATATAAAGGATTTATTATGGGAAATTTTTGCATTTTTCCTATTGTATTTTTCCTATTGATCAACAAGTATGCAGTACTTAAGGTATGAAGTAGGTCTCACATGTGGGTCCTCCAGAAGAACTATCCCCAACAAAATATTTCTATTAATTAGCTAGTTCAAAGCAAAAAATGTGTAATGAAACAGCATGGTCAAATCTTAAAAGAACAAAAGGAACTAAAATATATTCACTGACTCCCTGCAGATTCTACAGTACTCTGAGGGATTCAGGTATGATCTTTTTCAACTATCATTGACTTGAAACCCCACTGACTGTATTACTCTCATATGTTAGGGATCAATTACAGTTCAATTTAACTGTTGAACACTGGATAGCATTAACAAAGGAATGTTTACTTTAGAGATATAGAAACAACATACAAGTATTTCTCTCCAGTAACTCTGGGCATACCCTAACACTGCCTTGGTTTATTGAAGAGTATGTTCATTAACTATCTCAAATTACAACATAGTATTGATCCCAAGACCATGTCCACATGCAGCAATACTTAGAAGACTATTGAATTGGGGTTCTAATGAACACTCTTGAAGAATGAAAACAACTTCTTGCTCCTTGGGGCATTCATGCTAAGGAGGCTATAACACCTACCCTGCATTCTCAACCCATAATTCCTTTGACTTGTTCTCTGAACTTCTGAAACTCCAAGAGACTCCACTCTCTTTATCTATAATGGAAAAGAAAAAACTAAAAAGAAAAATGACCAAGGGGGATGTATCACTTTCCCTCTTACTGCACAGTCTCTATTTTTAAAAACTTTTTTTGATTACATGTAGAAACAATTTTTGATAACTTCTTTTCTGACATTTTGCAATTCAGATTCTCTTACTTCCTGCCTCCCACACTTCTCTGAGGCATTAAATAATATGATATAGGTTACACCAATTTTTTCATGAAATATATATTTCCATATTCCTCATGCTCTGCCAGAAGATATTATCACACTTAAAATAAAAAAAACTCATGAAGGAAATAAATTGAAAGATAGTGGGTTTTGATCAGCAGTCAGAATCCAACGGTTCTTTCTTTCACTGTGGATAACATTTTTTATCATGAATCACTTGGGGTTATTGTGGAAACTTGTTTTGCTAATAATAGTTTAGTACCTCACATTTGCTCATCATGTAATATGTCTGTTACTTTATGCACTTTTGTCCTGGATCTGTTCACTTCAGTTTGCATCAGTTAATATGTTTTTCCAGATTTTTCTGAACTCATTCTACTCTATATTTCTTATGTATTCCATTACAATCATATACCAAAAATTGTTCAGCCATTCCCCAATTGATGGACATCCCCTCAGTCTCTAATTTTTTGCCACTGCTAAGAAGAGCTGCTAAAAATATTTTTATAGTAAAAGGCCCTTTTCCTCTACTTCTGATCTCTTTGAGATATAGATCCAATAATGGCATTACTAGGTGAAAGAGTATGCATAGTTTTATAGCCCTTGGGCATAGTTTCTGATGCCTCTCCAGAATGGTTATATCAGTTCACAATTCCATCAAAAGTGTATTAGTGTCCCAATTTTCCAACATCCCTTTCAACATTTATCATTTTCCTTTTTGGTCATATTAGTCAAGCTGATAGATGGAAGATGGTATCTCAGAGTTGTTTTAATTTGCATTTTTCTAATCAGTAGTTATTTGTAGCATTTTGTAAGATTTAAATCAATATCCAATAACTCCAAGTATTATATTTTATAAAGTTTTCTAATAATCACTTGAAGTAGAAAGAAAATAAACTAAAAGAAATAGAAGTTCCAACCTAATCATCTAACAAAAAATAAACCCACATGTGTAGATTCTTCAGCCCAGCATAAAACCTGCTTTCCGAGCTGCGATCAGGAGAAAAAGAGAGAGAGGCAAGGCTAAACAAAACTTATATCCTCCCTACATTAGTACATAACGTGAGAAGGAATATGGGAAGTTGGAAAAGAGGGTTTCTGGGTAGCAAATTCTAATTATACAATTTTTTCATATAACTATAGATAACTTTCACTTCTTCATATGAGAAGTGCCTGATCATAACATTTGGCCATTTATAAATTAAAGAATGCTTTATAGTTTTATAAATTTAACTCAATTTTCTATACGTTTGAGAAATGAGAACTTTGTCAGAAATATAGAGATCCCTTACCTATTGGGGGAGTTACATTCCAGAGACCTCCATGATGGGTGAGAATTCCTGAAGTAGTGGCATTATATTTATTTTATAATAATAAAAAATTCTTATATTTTATTGGATATATATTATATATTAATTATACATAATTATATATTAAATAAGTATAAAATATATTATATATAAAGAAATATATATAAATGATTATACATAATAAAATATATTTTATAAAATAAAAATAATAAAAATACATATATATATATGTACATATATATGTAGACTTTTTAAATCCTTCCCATTCTCCTATATAAACCTTTTCCACACTCTTATTAACCTACAGTCATGGAGCCAAAAAGCACCCAGGTTACAGAACACAGTGCTGTGGTTGTTTGCCTTTTATTCCATCAGCCAATAGAATGCTGCATTAAATATAACTCCGCGATACAGAAATATATATATATATATATATATATATTTTAAAGACCCTCAGTTCAGTGAAGCCATGATAAGTGAACCAGGATACAGTGAGGGATGATGGTATTTGCTATTACCTTTTTTCCAATTTGTTGTTTCCCTTCTAATCTTGTTTTTAAAGTTTGTTGGTAGTACAAAGCCATGTTGATGATTTTTGTGGTTTTATTTTGTATTCTGAAACTTTACTAAAGTTTTTTAAAGGCTTTTATAGGATTCTATAGGTATACCACTATATCATATGCACAGAGTGATAAATTTGTTTACTTATTGCTTATTCTAATTCTTTTAATTTCTTTTTCTACTTTTATTGCTTTTGCTAACATTTCTAGTACTATAATAAGTAGTTGGGGTTAAAACAGGTATTCTTGCTTCTCCTCTGATCTTAGTAGTAGGACTTTTAGTTCATCCCCATTACAGATAATGCTTGCTGATGGTTTTTAGATAGATGCTTTTTATCATTTTAAGGAAAGTCCCATTTATTCTAATGTTTTCTAATATTGTTGTTGTTTTTATGTGGAATGGGTGTTGTTAGTTATTTGGTCATGACATATGATCTTTGTAATGCAGTGCTTTAATCCTCTTTTTATAATTTAAAAAAATTTGCATCAATATTAATTAGGGAGAATGATCTATAATTTTCTTCCCCTCTGTTTTAAGCTCTACCTAGTTTAGATATCAGTGACATGTTTGTATCATGAAAGGAATTTGGAAGAATTCCTTCTTCCCCTATTTTTCCAAATAACTTATGTAGTTTTGGAATTAATTGTTCTTTGAATTGTAGAATACACTTGTGAGTCTCTCTGGTCTTAGACCTTTCTGTTAGGATTTTTTAAATATATTTTGTTCAATTGCCTTTTCTGCAATCAATATTTTAAAATTACTTTATTTCCTTTTTTGTACATCTGGACAATTTAAATTTCTATAAATATTCTTCTATTTTGCTTAGATTGTCAGATTTATTGGCATATGATTGGGCAGAATAACTCCAAATAATTTCCCTAATTTTCCTTCATTTGTGGTCATGTCACCTTTTTCATTTTTTGATAGTGGTAATTTGATTTTCTTCTTCCTATTTTTAAAATCAAAATAACCAATGGCTTATCTATTTTATTTATTTTTTATTTCTTTCTCATAAAACCAGCTCCTTGTCTAATTTATTAGTTCAATCACCTTCTTACTTTCAATTTTTAAATTTCATTTTTAATTTTTAGGATTTCCAAATTTGATTTATTTTTTTTTCATTTTTTTAGTTTCATGTCTTATTCTTTGATCTAGTGTTTCTTCTTTTATTAATATAAGCATTTAGAGATACAAATTACCTTCTAAGTATAGATTTGGCTGCATCCCATAAAATCTGATGTGTTGTCTCCTACTATCATTCTTGTTAATGAAAGTATTGATTTTTCTATGATTTGTCCTTTGACATATCTATTATTTTGGGTAAGATTGTTGAGTTTCCAATTAATTTTTAGTTTTTCTGCTCCCTTTGGTGAAATTTTTATTGCATTATGTTCAAGCATTGCCCAACACACATTCCTATCTTCTCTACAAGACTCTTAGATGCCTCTTCATATGAGATAATTTATCCTCTTCTATCTCTCCTTTTCTGTCAGTATGATCCTCCTTCCTTTCCTTTTTTTGTTTGTTGTTGTTGTTTGATGGGGGATATTAAGCTTATTGTCTGGGAAATGATATATTTGTACTTTACTACATTTTGTATGGTGTTTTTATGACCTATAATAAGGCCAATTTTTTTGAAGATTCCAAATGTTGCTGAGAAAAAGGTACATTTCTTTCTATTCTTATTCAATTTTCTCAAAAGATCTAAATTTTCTAAAGTTTTATTTACCTCCTTAATTTCTTTCTTATTCATTTTTGTTTGGATTTATCTATTTCTGAGGGGGGGAATTTGAAGTCCCCTAATAGTAAAATTTACTAAATTTTCCTGTAACTCATGTAACTTCTCCTTTAGGAATTTGAATTCTATGTAATTTGGTCTAAATATATTTGTTTCATTGTCAATGGTGCCTTTTATTGGCATGCAATTTCCTTCCTCCATTCTTTTGTTAAGATGAATTTTTGTTTTTGCTTTATCTGAGATCATGATTGATAGCCCTGCTTTTTTTTACATTAGCTTAAACATAATCAATTCTACTTCAGCTCCTTACTTTTTTCTCTATGTATTTCTTCCTCTTTTAAATGTATTTCTTGTAGACAGTTTTGAGGGATGGGATTTTCAATCAATTCTACTATCCTTTTACGTTTTATGGGTGAGTTCATTTCATTCACATTTACAATAATGATTCCAATTGTGTGCCTCTCTCCGACTTATGATCCCCCTGTTTACCTTTCTCCCTTTGGGCTTCATCTGTTCACAAACATTTTACTTGTGACTCCCACCTTCCCCATTTCATCCTCATTTTGGTCCATCTTCCCCTTCTTTTATTTTGTATTCCTCTTTCCTTCCTAATTCCTTATAGGGTAAGTTAGGCTTTTATGACTATCCCAGTGTGCATATTATTCCTACTTTGAGCTAATTACAGTAAGAGTAAGGTTCAAGCATTGCCCACCATATACCGCTATCTTTTCCTCAAGTGTATTGACTCTTAAATGCCTCTTCATATGACATAATTTATCCTCTTCTGTCTCTCCTTTTCTGCCAGTATGTTCCTCCTTCCTTTCCCTTGTTCGTTTGTTGTTGTTGTTGTTTGAGGGGGATATCAAGATTACAGTCTGAATAGTATAATATATTACATATTATATAAAAACGTAAAGTAACAAATACTTTATGTACCTTAGGTATCTCAAATATCATAGGTATCTTATATATCTCAAACTTCACCTTTCTAGGTATGAATGCATTCAATTCAACTTTATTGAACCCCTTAAGTTTTAACTTTTCTGCTTATTTATGCTTCTCTTGAGTTTTTTGATTTGCTCATCAAATTTTCTTTTCAACTCCACATTTTTTTTTGGTCAGGAGTGCCTAAAAATCCTCCATTTCATTAAGCATCACTTTTCCCCTCCTAGAAGATTATGCTTAGTTTTTTCCTGGCATGTGATTTTAATTGTAAGCCTATATTCTTTATCTTGCAAAATATCAAAATTCATATCTTCCTATTATTTAATGCAAAAGCTGCAAGTCTTTTGAAAATATGATGATGGCTCCATTGTATTTGAATTGTTCTCAATTTAATTAAAAAATGCAAGCAGCATTTTTCTTGGCCTAAGGATTTTTAAATTTTGCTATAATTTTCCTGGGATGTTTTATTTTAGGGTCTCTTTTAGGAGGTGGTCAGTATATTCTATCAATTCCTATTTTCCCCTCTTATTCAAAAATATCAGGGCAATTTTTTGATAATTTATTAATTATATGGTTGTAAGATGCAGAAATGAGTTGCACCCCCAGAAATATGGTTACTCATTTCTGCATCTTACATGGTATACAGGTTCTTATTAATCAATCAATAAAATAAAATAAAAAAATAAATTTTGTTTGCTTATTTTGGGCCATAGTTTTCAGCTTTCCAATAATTCTTAGATTGTCTCTCCTAGATCTATTTTCAAAGTCAGTTGTCTTACCAGTGAGGGATTTCATATTTTTGTCCTTTTTTTCTTTCTTTTTTTTTATTGTTTCCTGATGTCTTATTGAGCCTTCTGTTTGATTCTAATTTTTAGGAAGTTATTTTCTTCTTTGAGTTGTGAATTTCCTTTTCCTTTTGGCCTGTACTCTTAAGGAGTTGTTTCTTTCTGTGGGTCTGTGTGTGTGTGTCCCTGCATTTCCATTTGGCACATTCTGGTCCTTAGGGAGTTGTTTTTTTCACTGATTTTTCCCTAGTTGTTGAATCTTTTTTATCATTTCTTTTATTATTTGATATTTTAAACTTCTTTTCATGTTCTTTCCAGAGTTTTTTTAGGACCTGACATCCTTTCTCAAATTCATTAAGGCTTCACATGTTTCCTTGTGCCATTGTTGCCTTTTTATGGGTTTATCTTTTGATCTTCCCTGTCACTAAAGTTACTTTTTAAGATTTTTTTCACTGTAATTTGCTCCTCCTTCTAGTTATTATTTTTTCCCTCATTACTTTGTCTATCTGTTGAGGTCCTGGGGTAGAGGGAGCTTGCTGTTTAGCCTTCTCTTGTACTTAGATCAGGTCCCTTAGATTATATCTTTAGGTCTCTTATTGTGTACTTTGAAGGGTGAGCCAGGTGGTTTCTTGTAGGAAACCTTGCAGCTTTTTGTCCAGCTGGATTCTTCTCCCTCAGCTACAGGTTCCTCTGGTGTCTCCTGTGCTGTGCTAGTCCCCACTCTGCTAGTCATTGCCACAGGTCATATAGAAGCTTTTAAGACTGTTATTAGGATATTCCCAGTTTGTTTTAGGCCACTTGTAAGACTGCTTGCTGACTGGAGTACTCTCCCTTCTCACCCCAGCAAGTCATATGCTTGCTGCTTTTCTTTGTTTTGAGGTGCTTTATTTTTTTGTGTGTTTGGAAGGTTTAGGTAAATTGCACATCCCTTACTCCACCATCTTAGCTCAAACATGATCTCTTAGCAGAGCTTCATCAAGTTCTCACTGAATATAAATGAAGCAGAGGCAGCTGAAGCTGATTCAGGGTTTTTTTTTTAACCTTTCCCTTCTCTCTTAGAATTAATACCAAGTATTAGTTCCAAAGCAAAAAAACTGTAAGAGCTAGTCATCTAGGGTTAAGTGACCTTCCCAGAATGACACAGGTGTTTCTGAGTTAGGAGTATCTTAGGCCAAATTCAAACTTCCTGTATCTAGGACTGGCCCTCTATCCACCAAGTCACCTAGCTCCCCCTGATTTAGGACTTTTTGAAGACATCTATAACTCTGGCAAACTAAAAGACTCCTCCTTTCTTACAGAACTAACAAATTATAATTATTTACAGAATTTCTCTGCATGCTCTCTGAGATGTCATTTTATTTAACTTTATATTTCTTCTGAAGTCTAACCCAGTGCCTTGCACATAGTAGAGGCACAATAAATGGGTTGTTTAAGGAACAAAGGGGATCTCAGGAATGAGAAATTAAGAAACTCAACATCATTTGCAAAGATAAAACTCAAATGACTTGACTTAGTTCAACATTGTTTCTAAGACCAGTATGGCATTAAAGTATCATAAAATATTTTAAAATACTCAGAATCTATTAAATTAATAAAAATAACCATTTTGCATGTAAGCATTGAAAGTGAGGCCCTTTCAGGTAAGAGCCAATTTGTGCATTGAAATATCTGTCCCTTGGTGACCTACACAGAGTGTGACATGTTTCACCCTGAATCTAATCCATACCAAGGAGAGACTATAGATAGTAAATATGCTTCTCTGATCTTTTTCTCAAATGACTTTAACCAGAATGATTGACACTAAATAAAATAATTAAAGAGTCTTAGTGTCCTTCAACACAATGCCAAATGTAGGTAAGCATGTTTGCTCCTTATTACCTAAATCTTTGTGGGTAATTAAGGACCTGAAAACAAATCATTACCCCAGTCCTTTATTTAGATCCAGATAGCGAACTCACCAGATACAAAAATAATTTCATCTATAATTTCATATAGTGCCTATGTGTATTTGTTATGTTCTTTTTGAAGGATTCAGCTACCAGCAGAAAAAAATTAGGTCTGACTTATATACATAAATTCAATTCTAAGAACCAGTATGCACTATTTATTGAAAATGATTTTTCTTAAAAGTATAAACAATGTATATAGAGTTTTTATATGATCATATGCAACTGTTATTTAGTTAAAAGAATCTCATTAATGTAAAATCCAGATTACAAAAAAACATGCATTCAGAATTTATCTCAGTATTGTAAACACACTTTTGAAATATTTTCCTTATTTGGCTGGTACAAGGTTACTTCTGATTTGTGAAGGCAATACAAACAAAACAATGAATCCATTAAAAGTAGTCAGATTTGTGAACTTTAATTTGAATTACAAAGGCAAGCAAAGACAATTGAGATAGTTCATACTCTGTGAGAAACTTGTTCTAATCTCAAATAACCTTGAATTCACTCTTATTTGTCTTCATTCATTAATTCAATTCATAGTCATTGAAGACAATTATATTTCATTCCCTGTACTAGGACTATTGAAGATAGGAATGTCCCCTGTCCTCATGGAGCTTGCAATGTAATAAGTTGTGATAAACAATATTTGTAATACAAATTTTGAATTTATTTTTCTACCATGTTTTCATTTATTATTTATTCTTAAACATTTTTAAATTTTGAGAAAATTTTCCCCTTCTAACTAATATGGTGGAAATTTACCCACTGCCTCAATTTAAACAATTTGGATGAAGTCAAAAGTCAAATTTCTCCAAGTCAAGGTAGAGTTTTAGAGTTTATTGGAAGAGGGCCAAGTCCTCCATATAAACCCGGAGTTTGCATGCCAATTACAGAGTTAGAAACCAGCAGTCGACCAATGCTCGGCAGCAGAGACCTGGTTTTTATATCAAGGCAATAACAAAGTGAATATTTCCAAACAAGGATTATGACTAAAAGAACAAGACACAACTTTTTTAGAAACTGTTAACCAAATACAAAGCTGATTGGTTAGATCATTTAGGAAAATCCATATTAGTCTTAAGGTGTTATAGGGGACTTGGAAAGGAGTTAATATGGGGATTAGGTAGTATATCATAGGGAGATGCAGGTTATAATATGAGGCTGAAGCTAGGGGTAATAACAGGTAGGATTAAGGAATAAGACAAGGCAAGGGACCGAAGGCTAGAGGTAAACAAGGGATTAGACTAGGTAATAGGGAAGATAAGGCAATATAATGAATGAGGAAGGTTCAATGATGAAGGATGGTAGTTGAGGTGGTAGGAAATAAGGGAATGTCTGAGTTCAGGGAGTATGACACTGAGGTAACAAGGATTGCCAGGGAGAGGATGAACTAATCTAAACAGGCAAACAGCAGCAGGGAATACAGACTGGGACTTAGGCTAAAGACAAAACACTGAAGGGAAATAGACTGATCCCTTCAAGTAAAACACACTATACAGTCAAATTAGAGTTAGCCAAGACAGATTGAAATTGACTACAGGCTTTAGTTAGTATCAAAGGAAGGGGCTGGGTTTGAAATTACACTTCCTTCAAAATGGATACCCCGGCTTCCCTCAAACTGAGAGTATGTTGATTCTATTCCTCTTCTTCCCTTTCTTACTAATCAACTAATTAAGTAACCAAAAGGTCTGTTTTAAATAACAAGGGGCTTATTGTCTTCTCAGGATAGATTTTCAGGGTAAAAGGATCAAGGAAGCCCTAACAGCTGCTTAGAGAAACCTCAGGGGGAGGAAGAGAAGCAGGAATGGGAGACTGAGAAAAGGACGTGCCTTTACTCAGCTCTCAAGGTCATTTTGAAATCAAAAGGGATTAGGATGATGGATACAAAACCTCCCTAGATATATTACTGTCTGGGTAGGGCTAAACTCTCACAGATTTGAACTAACTCTGATTCACTTTCTTTATTCACTCTTCTCAGACATTTAGGTAAGGGAAATAAAGATAGGAAATAAGGTAGGGTAGGAAATTCAAAGGATTTATCTAAATTAACAAATATCAAAAAACTGCAAAACTAGGCTAAGGTTTCAATCCCCAGAAGGAGCTCTGCTGGACCCTGGTTTCCTCCACAAGTTCCCAGGTCCAACTGAAACTCTTCCAAGATTCTAAAATTTCTAAACTGAGATAAGCACTCAGCAAAAGCCTGCAAACTGTTAAGCCCTCCTCTCTGTATCACAAAGGTCAAATCACAAGACAATACCCTTATTAAAAAAAACTGATGACCATTATCTCAGGGCTCATCTGATCTGCTGGGCAGATGGTTATTTCTAAATAGGAAAGGGTGAGCATTCTTGTACCATATTAGGACATGATGCAGCATTCACAGCATTCAGGGACCTGAAACTCAGATGGTCAGCATCTCATGATAGAAGGGAAATATGACATAGGGAGGGGTTGGAAATCCCCTTAGAAACAGTTTTATGCTTTAGTTAGAGATACTTATAATATCATGAATTCTACTGATCATTAAGATTATAATGGAATTATGCTAATCACTTTAGAATCACAATATTGATTAGGTTTAAACTTATCTCTATCACTAAAATCCAATCATGTATAAGGGGGTAGGGGTCTTTCTTCCTGACATTATCAATTATTTATGTAAAATCAAACAAAACACATTTTTTTTTTTTAAAAACCCTTACCTTCCGTCTTGGAGTCAATACTGTGTATTGGCTCCAAGGCAGAAGAGTGGTAAGGGTAGGCAATGGGGGTCAAGTGACTTGCCCAGGGTCACACAGCTGGGAAGTGTCTGAGGCCAGATTTGAACCTAGGACCTCCCGTCTCTAGGCCTGGCTCTCAATCCACTGAGCTACCCAGCTGCCCCCCAAAACACATTTTTATATTAGTTAAGTAGCAAAAAAAAAGTGAAAAAAATTGTACTTCAATTCATAATCAGAATTCATCAGTTCTCTCTCTGGATGTAGATATAATTTTTCATCAGCAGTTCCTTAGAATTATCTTGCATCATTGTATTGATCTGAGTAACTAGCTAACTTTCACGGTTGATCATCATTAAAATATTTCGGTTACAGAGTAGAATGTTCTCACTCACTTCACTTTTCATCAATATATATGACTGCATAGATTTTTTTCAAACCATCCTCTTCATTATTTCTTATACTGCAATAATATTTCATCAAAATTATATACCACAACTTGTTCAGCCATTCCCCAAATGATGGGTATTCCCTCACTTTCCAATTCTTTGTCACCACAAAAAGAGCTGCTGTGAATATGTTTGTGCATATAGATCCTTTGAGATACTAAGTAATGGTATTGCTTTGTGAAAGGGCATACACAGTTTTATAGCCATTTAGACAGTTCCAAATTGTTTTTTGGATAGTTGAACCATTTCACAACTCCACCAAAACAGTGCATTAGTGAAGCTTTTTTTCCACATCCCCTCCAACATTTATCATTTTCCTTTTCTGTTACGTTAGTCAACATGAAAGGGGAGAGTTATTATTTATTTTATTTTATATTTCTCTAATAAATAGTTATTTAGAACATTTTTATATAAATATAGGTAGCTTTGATTTCTTCTATAAAATACCTATTTTTATTCTTTGTCTTTATCAATTTAGGAATGACTCTTTTATGAATCTGACTCAGTTCCCTGTATATGTTAGAACTAAGGCCTTTATTAGGGAGACTTGCTATATTTTTTATCCAGTTTCATGAATTCCTTCTAATTTTGGCAGCATTTTTTTTTACAAAATCTTTCCATTGTTTGTATAAAATACTTTTAATTTCATCAAAATTGATAAAAATTATTCAGTATATTTCTTATATCCCTCTCTATCTCTTATTTGGTCATAAATTCTTCCTTTATCTATAAATATGATTTTACATTTTCCATGCTTCCCTAATTTGCTTATGACATCATCTTTAATATCTAAATCATGTACTTACTTTGACCTTATCTTGGCATAAAGTATGAAATGTTGGTCTACACCTAAGTTCTCTCAAATTGTTCTCTGGTTTTCTCCATGATTTTCATCAAATGGTGATTTCCTGCCCCCTAAAGCTTGGATCTGTGGGTTTATCAAACACTAGATTAGTATGGTCATTTAATTCTTTCTGTGTATTGTGTATTCTGTACCTAATCTATTCTACTGATCTATGACTGTTTCTTTGCCAGTTCCAGATAAACTCTGAATTTAGAAATAAATTAAAATGCTATAGGAAGCAAAAAGGCAGAGATCTCTCTCAGCTTTGGATATAAGGAAAAGTTTATAAGGAGCATTTGCGATAGATCTTAGAGAATGTGTAGCAGTTGAACCCAATGGAGTGGAATATGAGAGAGGAAGAGATATAATGAGGAAATTCTCTGTTCAGTTTGATAAAAATACTGAGACAAGAAGTAGTGAAATATATTTTGGAAACATATAATAATCCAATATTGTGTTTGTATGGAAAGTATTATAGGTCAGTGAAGAACTGCTGATTTGAAGCTAGAGAATTAGACTTGAATACCAAATTCTACCACTTTCTGCTCTGTATGACCTTGAACACAATCCCTTGGGTCATCAGATTCTTCATCTATGTAATGAAAGATTTAGAACAAATGATAATCAAAAGCCTTTTCTGGCCCTAAATCTGATCATTCATAATCCTATGACCTATTAGTAGTCTGAGATAAAGCAGTGGATTGTAAAAAAACTAGGAAACTTCAGGAAGTAGTAAATAATGCAATTTGACTAAAACAGAGACTAAAAAGAACTCTCTGAAAAGGTAGGCAAGAAATAGAATGTGAAAGACTTAGATGACAAACTGAATTGGCCTTTCATCTTAGAAGCAATAAGGAATTCCTGAAGGTTCTAGAACAAGAGAAATTATTTTGACACAATCTTCAGCTGTGGGGAGGATAAGTTGGAAAGGGAGCCAGAAAGACAAATTAGAACTCTTTTGCAGGGAGAGCTACCTGGCTTAGTGGATAGAGAGCCAGGTCTGGAGACAGGAGCTCCTGGGTTCAAATCTGGTCTCAGATACTTCCAACCTCTATAACCCTGGGCAAATTACTTAACTCCAATTACCTTAACTCACTGCTTACTGCCTTGGAACTGAACATTTCTAAAACAGGAGTGAGGATTCAAAAAAAAAAAAAAACAAGAAGAATTCTTTTTTATTTAAGTAGATGAAGAGTGATGAGGGACTAAATTATATGACAATTTACACGAATGAAGGGAAGGAAACAAAAGACAGAGAAAATGAGGGTAATTTTTTTTTTAAATTAGGTAACTAGGGGAAGCGAGAAATGGCAGAATAAATAGAAAGAATAAATTCAAAGTTTCAAACCTAGAAGACTAGAAAGATTGAGGTATCCTCACAATATATTGGAAAGTTTACAGATAGGCATAGATAGTAGAAAAAACAATGATTTTTTTCATGTATGTTGAGTTTTATAAGCCTATGAGTTTATCATTGCTACCAAGCAATTGGCAATGTAGGTCTTAAACTCAAAAGAGAGAAAAGGATTTAGTAAATAGAACTAGAGTCATCTACAAAGAGAAGATAATTGAACCACTTAGGATTAAATTGCCCAGAAATAAGAGGTAGAGAGAGAAATACTCATACTTGAATCCTTTTTTCTTCTTAAAAAAAAAAAGAAAAAGAAAAAAGAATGAATGAACAAAGATAAGTTTTGAAGAAGGAAGTCAATAAAGAAATATTAAGTCAAATAATTTCAGTCTTCTTAACATATTCTTGAGAAATGGAAAACTGAGTAAACATTTGCCACAGGTTAGAAATACAGATTATGTATATAAAAATAAAGCTTAGAAGTCCCCCTTTTTTTAAACCCTTACCTTCCGCCTTGGAATCAATACTATGTATTGGTTCCATGGCAGAAGAATGGTAAGGGCTAGGCAATGGGAGTCAAGTGACTTGCCCAGGGTCACATAGATGGGAAGTGTCTGAGGACAGATTTGAACCTAGGTCTTTCAATCCACTTAGCTACCCAGCTGCCCCCAGGAGTCACTTTTTTATATGTAATCTTATATATTTGCCTGAGTATGTTGGTGGTTATGTGGCATATAGAGGGTTGGCATGAAACTTGACCTAAAGGCTTGAAACAAGATACATTTTTTTTTCCTTCTGAAAGTACTTGGAAGAAAGCTTGTAGTGTCTCTTTTCTTCAATATTTGTATTTTTCTTGGGAAAACCCCAAGACTATTTTAAAAATCCTTTTAAAACTTGTTGAATACAAAACGTTTTTTTTTTTTTTTTTTTTTTTTTTTTTTTTTTTTTAGCATGGTGTCTTTCATTTCTCAGAAATGGTGCTGGCTACTGTCAATCTGAATAAAACAAAACTACCAAAATACCAATAATGAAAGGTATTAATGGAGGATTATAATCTGGTATCCCTCCTCAGTAGGTTGTTTTACCTAACAACCAGAAGGCATGGATTGGACTGCAATAGCCAATGGCCTCTCAGGGCCTGGGCTACCATTTGCCCTCAGGCCATGTATGGCTCCAGGGTGGATCAAGCTTAACTGTCCATCCATAGCATTGAGGTCAGTAGTGGTTGCTGCTGCATTCTAGGCTACTAAATGGTGGGGAATGGACTGAATGAGGATGGATGACTTTATCAGTCACTCAAAATAAACTGCTTAAGACTTAATTGGAGGCAGCTGGATAGACTATAGTTTGGGTAACCTGAATTCAAATCCTGTCTCAGACACCATGTCTGTGACTCTGGGCAAGTCACAACCTCTCTGTGCTTTGGTTTTATAAAACTGGAAATTGATTCTTAGCTCTATTTTGTTAAGACTTAATCAAAGTAGGGCAGCTTTGTGGCTCAGTGGATTAAGAGTCAGACCTATGGTTTAAATCTGACATCAAACACTTCCTAACTGTATGACCTTAGGCAAGTCATTTAACCCTGATTTCTTTAGCCCCCAGCCCTTTTTGCTTTTTTGCCTTAGAATCCATAGTTAGTATGGAATCTAAGTCAGAAAGTAATTTTTTTATAAAAGTCTTAGTCAAGCTAGATTTAACATTCCCCTTTGCTACTCTTTACTTTAGGAATTTTATCGACTACCAATATTCCAGAGAAACTTTATTAACCTAAAAGGTCAAATCTCAAAAAAAACAAAAAAACAAAACAACAATTAACTCTCAGGCCTGCAGACCTAGAAACAACTCCTATCACCTGAGGATTAATCTCACCTTCTGGTGACACAATGGGGAGGAACTGTGAAAGCAATTATCTTACCTTCTCACTGAACCTTGTTTTTGTTCTTGAGTCATTTTATTTTATTTTATTTTTTAAATTTTTTTTAGAAAAATTTTCCATGGTTACATGATTTATGTTCTTTCTCTTCCCCCCCAAATGCACTTCCCTCCTTGTAGTTGATGCGCATTTCCACTGGGTTTTACATGTGTCACAAATCAAGACCTATTTCCATATTATTGATAGTTGCACTGGGATGGTTGTTTAGAGTCTACATCCCAAATCATATCCCCATTAAACCATGTGATCAAGCAGTTGTTTTTCTTCTGTATTTCTACTCCCACAGTTCTTTCTCTGGATGTGGGTGGTATTCTTTCTCTTAAGTCCCTCAGAATTGTCCTTGATCATTGTATTGCTGCTAGTAGAGAAGTCCAATACATTCAATTTTACCACAGTGTATCAGTCTCTGTGTATTATGTTCTTGAGTCATTTTAGTCATCTGTTACTCTTAATGACACCATTTAGAATTTTCTAGGCAAAGATACTGGAGTGGTTTGCCATTTCCTTCTTCCACTCATTTTCTCAGTTGAGAAAACTGAGACAGCAAAGTGACTTGCCCAGGGACACACAGCTAACAAATGAGATTTGAACTCAGAAAGATAAGTCTGCCTGAAATCAAGTCTAGCATTCTATCCACTGCCACTCCTAGCTATTGACTACTTATTGGGATGATTTTACCTTTATCTTGTGACTAGAATATCATGTCATGTTTGTGATTGGGGTCTAAGACAGAAGGGAAAAGTGGGAGAAACAAGTTCAAACAATTATAGTACCAAGCTGATGTCAGAGGGTTTTTACTTCCTGACCAATCACTTGAAGACATAGGTGTTACTCAGTCATCTGATTAGTCCCCACTTGCCCTCCCTCACTTTCAGTCTTTACTTAATGAGACTGAATTAATTGGTTGCTGCTAATCTAGCTAATAGATCGAAGAGAATTTTGTCTCAGCATTTCTAACAGTCTCTTTATCTGTAAAATGAGTGGATGAACTTGATTACAATAAAGATTCCTTTCAGTTCTAATGATGTGGACCTCTAATGCAAATATTGTACTAGGGACAATTACCCTTCTGCCAAGTGTGAGGGGGTGAAGGGACGAAGGTAGGAGGGTTGGAGGAATGGGAGAAAGGAGAGAGGAAGGAAGAGGAAGGGAAAGGAAGGTAGTAGTCCCCAGCCCTGGCAGGGGGAAATTGACCAGAGCCCTTCAGGGACTCAAATTAAAGATCTGAGAGCAACTTTAGGGTTTAGAATAGCTAGGTTTTATTTTAATTAGAAAAGGGAAGGTCTAGGAAAAACTAGGAGGTAGATAGAAAGGGAAAAAGGTGGCGAGAGAGTGCTCAGGATCCAAGAGCCTTGGGGCTCCTGAGTAGACCCTCTAGAGTAGAGAGAGAGCTTCCAGGGTAGAGAGAGCTCCAATGTAGAGACAGAGAGAAAAAGCACCAAACTTTCCTTTTTATACTTTCTCTGATACCTCCCACAAAGGAAGTGGGAGTTGTCAGGGGAAGTTGTAGCAGAGAGCCCTGGGAGTTGTAGTCTTCCAGGGCTTACAACAATTTCAAATGACACACAAGTAAAGTTCTTACGCTAGTCCTCATGGAGGACATATGTGACAGGGAAACACAATCACATAATGAGAATAAAAAATGATCCAATTATTGCACTGGCATCCATGAAGCATTAAAAGAAACAGGGAAATATGAATTGGAATGACTTTCAGGAAATGATGCTGAGTGAAAGGAACAACCAGAAGAACACTGTACACAGAGACTGATACACTGTGGCACAATCAAATATAATAGACTTCTCTATGTGATAATAAGGGGGGCCCAGTAATGGATGTTGGTAGAAGGGAGAGTAAGAGAGAGGATCTGTTAGGTGACTATCTCCTCACCACTCCCCCTGACGCCAATTACACACTGGGAGACTTTAAGGGAGTGTCACCCCAAAACTGAGTGACCTAGATGGTCATGCCACCCCTCAAGAGTTGAGGGCAAAGCTTCCCTACAAGAGGAGGTAAGTGGTACCCCAATCTGATCTTGAATAAGGACAGGGTTCACTCCCCCTCCTCCCCCCCTTCCCCCCAGCCAGTATGGCTAACTACATAGTGGGTGGTCTGGCTCAAAGATGGAGGCTGCCAGTCCAAGCTGTGGTTTCGCTCTCCCTAGTTGTCTCTCAGGCACTCAAGAATGCTCTCTGCCTGCTTTTATTATTCACAAATCAGGGTTTGAGGAAAGGGGTGAAGGGTAGAGGGATTTAGGGGTACCCTCTTCACTAATCCTACAGGGTCCATCACTTAGGTAGTAACCAAGGCAGTTCCAACTCCTAAGCTTCACCCCCACTTCCCCTTCTATTTCTATTTCTAGCTACTCTTTTTTTAAACATTTATTAATATTTATTTTTTAGAAAAGTTAACACAGTTACATAATTCATGCTCTTGCTTTCCCCTTCACCCCCCCGAGTTCCCCCCCCCATGGCTGATGCATATTTCCACTGGATTTAACATGTGTCATTGATCAAGACCTATTTCCAAATTGTTGATAGTTGCATTGGTGTGGTAGTTTCGAATCTACATCCCCAATCATGTCCGCCTCAACCTATGTGTTCAAGCAGTTGTTTTTCTTCTGTTTCCACTCCTGCAGTTCTTCCTCTGAATGTGGGTCTATCTACTCTTATAATGATAGTTTAGTTTGAAAAGGTCTCTCAGCAAGGACAGGTAAGGAGTGAGGGAGTCTAACAGATTGCTCCCAGTGGAGTCCAAAATCTTAATTGACTTGAGGGTTGTAGTCTTGAAAGACTAGTTGTGTTGCAATAGCTGTGATCAGGGAATCACGAAATATAATTTTCAAGGCTAAGATCTTTAGAAAGGCCTCCGGATGGATCAGAGCTAGGTTTTCTGCCTCCTCTCTCCTCCCAGCCCCCAGCCTGAAGACCACTCTTCCCCTCCTCCTGGGAGAAATCCCCAGAATCCCTTGCTAGTTTCAACTGCCATCAACTGTCTTCTTCTCCTCCTTTGATTCCATCTCCTTTTTTCAAAATTCCATCCTTACAGCTTCTAGCAGCAATGCAATGATCCAGGACAGTTCTGAGGAACTTATGAGAAAGAACATTGTCTATATCAAGAGAAAGAACTGTGAGAGTAGAAACACAGAAGAAAAACATTTGCTTGGTCACATGGTTCATTGGAGATATGACTGGGGATGTAGACTCTAAATGATCACCCTATTGCAAACATTAACAATATGGAAATAGTTCTTGATCATATATGTAAAACCCTGTGTAATTGCTTGTAAGCTATAAGAGAGGAGAAGGAGTAGGGGCGGGAAAGACCATAAATCATAAATGGAAAAATCTTCTAAATAAATAAATAAATATATAAAGAAAGAAAGTTAAATAAAGAAAAAGAAAAAAAAAGAAACAGGAAAGTCTCTAGCATACTGTGTCAGCCCTCTCTCAAAGATTTACAGAATCTCACAGAACCAGAAGGAATGGATGAGTCAGAATCTGCACTGATGAAAGAAGTTCCTTTATTAATAAAATCATGTACTAATGAGAGTGTTAAAGTATGAAGCATTAATAAAAGTAAGCTGACAACTACATAGGTCTCTGTTGGTGAACCTATGGCATGCATACTGGAGAGACTGCTCTCCTCCCCTTCTCCACCATGCTTGAGGACATTTCTCACATGACCAGCCCCTCTGCCCAACAGCCCAATGAAAGAGCTTCCTCCATCCCCTATCTGGGTTAAGGGAGTGCCTCACATGTGGCAGTTTGGGCACTGGATCTCTAAGAGGTTTACCATCACTGATGTAGGTTATCACCATTGGTCATCACCTTTTTTTTATGGTAATTACTGGAGCATGACACAGTGACTAGAGTTCTTAATTTACAGTTACATAGATTTGTATTCAAACACTGGCTCTTTCACTTACTATCTGTTTGTCCACGGAGAAGTTACCTAAGCTCTCTGATTCTCAAAAAGTTCTCTAAAATGTCATAGTAAATTTGCATTTGTAGAAGAAATTTACATTAATGCAAGATTTCTGTTTCCAACATGGTATGCTTCCTTTTCATATAGAAGATGACAATTTCTTCTAATTATGATAAAATAGCAGTAGGTAAAAACTGTCTTGACAAGAAAAGGAAGGGAGGAAGAATAGACAATTCTAGCCTTTTCTCCCCCTATCTTTCTCTAAGATATACTTAATTTCCTACTAAAAGGGTAAGCAGGAGGTTGGGGCCAGAAGCTTGTCCACTCTGCTCTCCTCAGAGAGAGGGAACATTGACTTAGGATGAGTAGGATACTGAGAGTCTAGTGTAGCTGAGATAAAATTAATATAAGCTAAAGTGTCATATGTAAATTGTGCCAACAAAACTATTTCCTATTTTTTTTTAATTCATCGAGTTTCACCAAAGATGGGTATTGCAAATGTCACTAGAACCTAAGATATTTACTTGAAAGCAGTGTCAGCATGAAAAAATTTCTTCTCAAAGAGTATGCCCACTATAAAGATAAGAATTTTCTAGCAAATAAGGAAATTTCTTAGGAGACAAACTATAGTGGTAACCAACATTAAGATAATTCAATTGTACCACAGTTTCATTTGCATATGTTTATGTATTTGATTGTTTTCATTTGTGTTGGACTCTTTGTGATTTAATTTGGGATTTTTTTGGCAAAGGTCCTGGAATGGCTTTGCCATTTCCTTCTCCAGCTCATTTTACAGTTGAGGAAACTTGAGGAGAATAGGATGAAGTGACTTGCCCAGGGTCAGAAGGCTAGCAAATATCGGAGACTGTATTTGAACTCAGGAAAATGAGTCTTTCTGACTCCAAGCCAGGTGCTCTAGCCACTGTGCTACCTAGCAGTTTATGAATAGGCAGTTTTCCACAAAAGAAATCTAGCCTATCTATGAAAATTTTCCAAATTGCTAATGATTTCATTTTTCAGTCATTTCAGTCATATTTGCCTCTTCATGACCCTGTTTGGAGTTATCTTTGCAAAGATACTAGAATCATTTTCTATTTCTTTCTACAGTTCATTTAAGAGATAGGAAAACTGAGGCAAAAAGTCTTAAGAGACTTGACAAGGTCAAATAACTAGTGTCTGAGGTCAGATTTGAACTCAGGACTTTCTAACTCCAACCCTGTTTCTATCCACTGTGCCACCCATCTGACCTACTAATACAGTGGTTCCCAAATTGTTTTGGCCTACCGCCCCCTTTCTAGAAAAAATATTACTTAGCCCCCTGGAAATTAATTTTATTTAAATTTTAATAGCCATTAATAGGAAAGATAAGTGCACTTGTGGCCATCACCGCCCTCCTGGATCACTGCAGCACCCACCAGGGGGTGGTGTCACCCACTTTGGGAATAACTGTACTAATAATTAAATTCAAATTAAGGCTACTGTGAGTTTCCACTTTGTTCAGCCTGTAAAAGTAGACAAAAAGAGGAAGTGACAAATGTTATAGGGATATGAGAAACAGAAATTTAGCTGCATTTTTTGGTGGAACTATAAATTGGTATAACCATTCTGGGAAATAATTTCGAACAAAGCCCCCATTGTTACTGTAATTTTTGTGTATAATAAACTATATTCTTGATATAGCAATATCACTGAGGTATGTAGCACAAAGTTCAAAGAAAGGAGATGAGATTCCATGTACAAAAGTATTTATATCAGCTCATTTTGTAGTGGAAAAGAACTAGAAACTAAGGAAATGCCCATTATTTGGCCAATGCCTAAACAAATTATATGATATAAATAATTAAACTATAAGAAATTGTAAAAGAGATGGCTACTAAGAGAACTCAGAAGCCTTACATGACCTGGTACAGAGTAATATGAGAAGAAAAAATAAAGCAATTTATGCTTAAAAAGTAACAGAGAGGAAAAAAAAGAATTTTAAATGACTTAAGATCTCTGATTAAAAGTGTCAACCATGATTACAGACAAGTGATGCTGGAAAATTGTATCTACCTCCTGTCAGAGAATTGATAGATTAATATGCAGAATGAGACACACATTTGTAGACATAGCCAATATGATAATTAATTTTTGTTGACTATGGATAATAGTTGTAGGTAACACTCTCCTCATTATTTTGGAAGGGGGAGTTGTTTTCTGCCAGGTGCCACTTCCGAAAGGAGACCTTTCCAATTTCCCTCATTTGTTAGTATTCTCATATCCCCAATTCTGAAGTTGCTTTGTTCTATTTGTATTTATTTATATATATTAACTGTATTCTACCAATAAAATTAAAGCTCATTTGAGGGTGGGAATTGAGATATGTGTATGTGTTCCCAATGCCTAGAACAATGACTTGAACAGAGCAGGATTTTGATTAATGTTTGTTGGAATAGAAAGGGAGAATTTGGGTAAAAACACTGCCGAATCTTACAAGGGAATTAATACGAGCACTTTTGAATTTATGACCTCAAAATATCTTTGAATTCATAGAACAGAGGTAGATCTCTTGTCACACCTAGAGCATTTTAGATCTTCAAGATCACCACTAAATAGAACCTGATTTTTATCATGGATATTAATATTTTTCCTCTGTATTATTTTATATTTGTTAGTGGTAAATATCAGTTCACTACAGACATTCCTCTATTTTAATTTTTTTCAGATAAGGAACTCGTTTTTTATCTCTAGGGTATCTTTTCTACTTCTAAAGAAAAAAAAATAAGGTTTGAATATATTTTGAATTTTATTTGAATTTTTATCTAAAATGTTAGTAATATGGGAATGTTTGATAAAATCTAGCTAATATGTTCAAGGAAGAATTTAATTTTTTTCTAATTACTATAAATAAAAATAATAAAAGCAGTAGCAACAAGACAGAAATAAGAACACAAATGTTTGAACTTATGGTTATATCTCTATAAATACTGCAGGTATCAATGGGTCAAAAGAATATTTATGAACTTTGGTAACTAACTTTAAAAAAAGGTTTAAATAGAAAATATCCTTGGTCCTCATTTAAAACTTGCTTTTAGTAAGAGGAACATTACATATAATTATATTGTATTATATATTATATAAGTATATTATATTTATGTACTTTTATATATAACATATATTTTAATAGATAATAAACATATTATATTAATGTAATGAAAATATAATATATATTTTAAAGACTAAAATGACTATTCTCAAATTGTAGTCACATGTAGTAACCAAAATAGAGAAATATTCCAGGTATGCTATTAATAACAATAATAATAATAATAATAAT